>NC_069505.1:126217102-126314602 GCF_027579735.1 Bombina bombina | reverse complement strand
ACACCCATGTGTAAACTAGAGTCATGCACAGAATCACTCTCCATACATCCAGCTGCAATATAAATCTCTAAAGTCTATTTCATCCTATCACACAAGACCTTACAGAACTTCACCTTAAACATTCTTTGGTTACACACAGTGCTGCAGAGCATTATATCCCATACAACCATCTGAAACACAGGGTTATAGATATAATTACAGCCCAGGCATCTAGATGTAATACCTTAATATAGAACATTGCAGCAGATGCATTCATAATAGTTTTCTACAGAGTATTATCACTTAATATGCCAATGTATAATACTGCTGTGTTGCAGCAAGTGATGATATTATAGGGACATGCAGTGCATTTTATGCCATACATACGCTGCAACACAGGATCCTGCTGAATATTACACATCATGCAGTTATGATATAGGGTTCTCTAGAACATTTTATGCCATACATCCTGCTGTAGCCCATGATTCTGGGTGGGACTGTTCTCTGAGCATTAAGCTGTAGCACATGATCCTGCAGAGCATTACATGTCATGCCTTCAGCTACAATGTAGTGACTTGCTGTTTATTACATAGATTCTGCAGTAACCCAGGAGCCTTTATAACTTGCAGCATACTGTAACACAGATTCCTGCAGCACATTATACCTTACACATCCAGCAACAGAATATGAATCCTCACACATCTGGTTGTTATGCTTATCAATGCTTCAAACACACCCAATAGCAAAAGATCCCATAAGTAGTGCATCCCTTGCACACACCATCATGTGACCCAGTCCCACTAATCAAAAACAGCCATAAAATCAAGCAAAAATGTATTTTAGGGAGTTATATGGTGCGTGGATCAGAAAATGTTGTGCACAATGAGTCTCAGTCCAACCTTTGTATGTTGAGTTTGTTTTATTATAATTACTGCTGTATCACATAACAAGAAATTCACAAAGTATCTCTAATGTCTTAAAATATTTTTATTTGTTGAAATGAGTAAAATTTAGATACACATCTCTTACATGCTCCTTCTGCATTGTTTAAGCAAAACCTTGAAAAAAAATGCAACTCTGGACTCTACTACTAAATCTCACCAATAGTCATTTGATCCTTCTCCCAGTGGACTTGTAAAAGAGAAAGTTATTGGCAGGAGGTGTGATTAGTGTCTATTTTTAGAATCCCTTTGTCCGTGTACTTTAAGTCTGGACGTTTTGTTTCTTGGCAGTATAAATTGCAAATTCATGTCCAGGATGTTGAAGGCTGCTCACCATATCCTAGATCAGTGGGAGTTTGAAATTCTATGATGGTTGCTTTTTTGGTGGAGAGCACAGAAGGGTAGAAGCTATCAAATCTGTAACAAGTACTGAGATGCTGCTGGCAGGGAGAGAACTGGGACTCCCATTAGCCACTGATGAACAAAGTGAGCATTGTAAATAGGGAAGAGTACATTATAATGCAGCTTGTTTTAGCATGGAAAGACAAGGAACTACAAGAATGTGTAAAAGGCAACAACAGTGAAGTGAGAGAAGGGGTCGCTCATAAGCTGAAAATAATAATTTGTACTTAGAGTTGTGTTTTTATATCAGCTATATACTATGAGAGCCTCAAATGTTACCATCTGTACTTTGTTGCACCTATATTTCCTAATGCACTCATGTCTAAGCTAAGAGAGTCACACTCATATTGTAAGCAACTCTCCTTTAAAACTAAATAAAGTCACACTCAAAGGTTTAAAGGGACAGTCAAGTCCAAAAAAAAAAAAAACTTTCATGATTCAAATAGGGCATGCTATTTTTTAACAACTTTCCAATTTACTTTTATCACCAATTTTGCTTTGTTCTCTTGGTATTCTTAGTTAAAAGCTAAACCTAGGAGGTTCATATGCTAATTTCTTAGACCTTGAAGGCCACCTCTAATCAGAATGGTTTTTCGCCACTAGAGGGCGTTAGTTCATGTGTTTCATATAGATAACATTGAGCTCACGCACGTGAATTTACCCAGAAGTGAGCACTGATTGGCTAAAATACAAGTCTGTCAAAAGAACTGAAATAAGGGTGCAGTCTGCAGAGGCTTAGATATAAGGTAATCACAGAGGTAAAACAGGGATTATAACTTTGTTGGTTATGCAAAACTGGGGAATGGGTAATAAATGGATTATCTATCTTTTTAAACAATAAAAATTCTGGTGTTGACTGTCCCTTTAAACCTTCTTTGTGTCAAGAGAGAATCACACTTGTAGGCCTGGGTAATTATCTCTTGATTGATAATAGCACATTCATATGCTTAATCCAAAAGAGTCACCCTCATATGAGTACATTCATTCATTAAGAATGCCATATTTTGTCCATAATTTGCACTCATAATATAAGAGTGTTTTTAATAACCTTAGAGAGAAAGTCTCCCTCATAAACAGCAGGAGATATCTGCAAGCTGATTCACCCTTGTAGGAGATATCTGAAAGCTGCAATAATCATTTGTTGTAGGATAAAAGAAGATGTGTAGGCTGTACATTTCATCATGATAGACAGAAGTAGTAGTTTAGACTACATGAGTCACCCTAATTTTTAGAAGGAGGAATTTAGGATGCAAAAGTGATCCTTATAGGCATAAGAAGAAGTGTGTATGATAAAGGGTCACCCTGATAGGCAGAAAAAGAAAAACATGGATTGCAATAGTCGCCTTCATAAGCGGAAGTAGATATGTGTAGTTTGAAAGAGTCTCCCTGATAGGTTGAATAAGACTGCCATAGACTGCAGAAGTAGGGTTGCCACCCGTCCCTTAAAATACAGAACACTTATAAGTTACACATGCTGCAGGGTGTGCAGGAAGGAATATGAATAGTGCTGTCCAGAAACACAATACATGTTCCTCCCTGTACACCCTGCGGCATGTGTAACTCATAAGTGTCCAGGAAAACATGGCTGAGGTGGCAACCCTATGCAGAAGTCACCTTCACAGGGAGGAGACTGGTATAGACCACAAGGGTCACTCTCACAGGCAGAAGGATCCATGTGTAAGATGTAAGAATCACACTCATAGGCAGAAGGAGACATGAATAAACTGAGCATAGGCAGGAGCAGATGTGTGGAGCCTGTGTCTCCCCAGTAAGCTGAAAAAGACGTGATTGCTGTGAGAGTCTTTCTCATAGGCTAAAAAGCAATGTGAGTGCTGTGAGAGTCTTTCTCATAGGCTAAAAAAGACATGTGATTGCTGTGAGAGTTTTTCTCATAGGCTGAAAAAGACATGTGTAGACCAAGAGAGTCACCCTCCTAGGCAGAAGACATGTGTAGGTGGCAAAAGTCACCATCTCAGGCAGAAAGAAACATGTTCAGTAGTAACAGAGAAGGAGCCCCTGGTTCCATCTTCCGTAGATGTCATAAACTTTAAAACCTTTCATAACAGAAATATACACACTTGCTGGGTGATAACATTCCCCATCAATAGCAAGAATGTCTGAATTCCTTCAAAATGTGAAGCATATACATTACCATAGAAACCACTTTGCACATCGCATTTACAATAAGAGACACCTTATCTTCTTTGAGAATTAAGTCAGATAAAAACATTGAGATCTGGAAGGCAGATCTGATCAAATTCTGCCACAGAAACCAAGTTTTTATAATCCCGCACTCTTTCTTTCTCCCTCTATCTCTGGTGCAGTTTACTTAGAACTCTTTATAAGTACAGGGATTATTCCCTTTTTAACCTGTAACACCCTCTTTATAACCTTTTAAACAACACTAAATGATCTGATGTGGTCATAAGGCAAGCCTGGGAATGCTGCATGTGAGTCTAGGGTCACTTACTGACAACAAAGGCTCCATAAAACTTCCAGATTAATCTATGATCCTTTATAACATTAAATTTTAATTTTGGCTCTCTATGGCCTGGAAGTTAACTCCTCTGCTCTTAAAGGGACATGAAACCCAAAATTAGAGAACACAATTTTAAAAAAGTTTCCGAATTACTTATATTATCACATTTGCTTTATTCTCTTGCTATTCTTTGTTGAAGAGATATCTAGATAATTAGCGTGCACATGTTTGGAACACTCCATGACAAGAGTGCTGCCATCTAGTGCTCTTGTTAATGTAGAACAGTGTTGCAAAACTGCTGCAACATAGTGCTGCAGACACATGCAATTTACCTTCATGCTTTTAAAAAAAGAATAAAAAGAAAACAAAGAAAATTTGAAAATAGATAGTAAATTGTAAAGTTGTTTGTGACAATTAGGCCTTTCCACCCAGCCTTCACTATGGGGAGAGTGTGGGCATGAAGGGGTTAATAGCACTAAGCCACTAGTTCCCTTACCTTTATCACTACAAAGGACCTAAAGGAACACCAAATTAACCCACAAATCCTGCCTAAACCACCCCAGATTACTAATTGCTGCCTGCACCAAGAGTTTTGAATAATGGTGTCTTATATGGTCATCTGCATGCTAAGAGAGTTACTGGAATAGAGAGACATCTGTATGCTAAGTCATTAGCTTATGCAGTCATCTGCATGCTGAGAGAGTTACTGGTGTAGTGAGATACCTGTATGCTGAGTCATTAGCTTATGTAGTCATCTGCATGCTGAGAGAGTTACTGGTGTAGTGAGATACCTGTATGCTGAGTCATTAGCTTATGTAGTCATCTGCATGCTGTGAGAGTTACTGGTGTAGAGAGACATCTGTATGCTGAGAGAGTTACTGGTGTACTGAGACATCTGTATGCTGAGTCATTAGCTTATGTAGTCATCTGCATGCTGTGAGAGTTACTGGTGTAGAGAGACATCTGTATGCTGAGAGAGTTACTGGTGTACTGAGACATCTGTATGCTGAGTCATTAGCTTATGTAGTCATCTGCATGCTGTGAGAGTTACTGGTGTAGAGAGACACCTGTATGCTGAGTCATTAGCTTATGTAGTGATCTGCATGCTGTGAGAGTTAATGGTTTAGAGAGACCTCTGTATGCTGAGTCACTAGCTTATGTAGACATCTGCATGCTGTGAGAGTTACTGGTGTAGAGAGACATCTGTATGCTGAGTCATTAGCTTATGTAATCATCTGCATGCTGAGGGAGTTACTGGTGTAGAGATACCTCTGTATGCTGAGTCATTAGCTTATGAAGACATCTGCATGCTGAGAGAGTTACTGGTGTAGAGCTACCTCTGTATGCTGAGTCATTAGCTTATGTAATCATCTGCATGCTGAGGGAGTTACTGGTGTAGAGATACCTCTGTATGCTGAGTCATTAGCTTATGTAGACATCTGCATGCTGAGAGAGTTACTGGTGTAGAGAGACACCTGTATGCTGAGTCATTAGCTTATGTAATCATCTGCATGCTGAGAGAGTTAGTGGTATAGAGAGACATCTGTATGCTGAGTCTTTAGCATAAGTAGTCGTCTGCATGCTAGAAGAGTTACTGGTGTAGAGAGACACCTGTATGCTGAGTCATTAGGTTATGTAGTCATCTGCATGCTGAGAGAGTTACTGGTGTAGAGAGACATCTGCATGCTGAGAGAGTCACTGATGTAGAGAGACACATGTATGCTGAGTCATTCGCTTATGTAGTCATCTGCATGCTGAGAGAGTTACGGGTGTAGAGAGACATCTGTATGCTGAGTCATTAGCTTATGTAGACATCTGCATGCTGAGAGAGTTACTGTTTGTTACTATTTGCCAGCCTCCTCCCTCATGACTATGGCCCCTGGAAGATTGTGCCCCTGAAAACGTATTAACTTTTATTGGGTGTGTATGGCCCTTTAAGAACCGTCTGGGGATATATTGTGACTTTGGTGAACAATGCCCCTTTAAGACTATGTCCCCAGACCTGTAAAATAACTTGTCCCTGGTTTTCTCCCTCCCACTTGGTTCAGTAAATAGGGCTTACTGAACCAAGTACCACACAGGCAGACTGTGTCTGCCATAGTGTTCCACAGAAAGGGAGCACTGTTACAAAAGCATTAGTTTTCATTGTGTACTATTAAGTGCTATGTGACAGACCCTTCGGTTAGAACTGAAAGAGTTAACTTTGTTCAGCTTCAAGAAGCTATTTTCTAAGTACAAGTTTGCTGGCATAAGCTCTAATTAAGTTTAGTGATAAACATTCCCATTGTCTAATCACCTCCAGAGTCAGACTGCTAGTTGATAAGATGGACTGCATTGTTTTCTTGTGTGTAACTTGTTATCTGCTGAAGTAATGTAATGCTATTGTGGCCTGTCAAAGGGCTTTGTCTCTCTATCTAAATGTACCAAATGTGTGATTGGGGATTTTATGCCTCCCCCTGAGAGTGTCCTTTTTGCATGTAACCTCAATAAAAACCAGGCTGGGTGTTCCAGCACCTCAGACCTCTTCTGACCCTCTAACTTGCAGCCTTGACTCATGTTTGTAGGGGACAGCTATAATCACTACAGGGATTGCTATGCTCTTCATACTCCCTTAGCTACTGAGCTCTTGTAAGAGCTCTCGTTCCTGATCCTGCTTCGCTCTACAGAAGGAAGAGGTTCACCTACTGGAGCCTGGTCGTAGGTCCAGGGCGCAGAGCAGATGGCGAGATACCAGCCCAGTAACGGTGGTTCGTAGAGTCTGCATTACTTATGGTGGCTATGCAGTAGTTGGTAGTTGGTGCAGTAGTATGGTGTCTACGATGCTGATGATCCTTTGGTGAGCGCTAGGAACATCCTTTTCTACGGTCCAACTTCCAGCAAGCCTGGAGGCAACCGTAACACTGTTGTAGAGAGACATCTGTATGCTGAGTTATTAGCTTCTATGGGCATCTGCATGCTGAGAGAGTTACTGGTGTAGAGAGTGAGACACCTGTATGATAAGTTATTATGTTGTCATCTGCATGCTGAGAGAGTTACTGGTGTAGAGAGACACCTGTATTCTGAGTCTTTAGCTTATGTGGCCAT
Organism: Bombina bombina; assembly: GCF_027579735.1. NCBI lineage: Eukaryota > Metazoa > Chordata > Amphibia > Anura > Bombinatoridae > Bombina > Bombina bombina. The sequence goes on along the minus strand of NC_069505.1, from coordinate 126,307,717 downwards.
CTGCATGCTGAGAGAGTTACTGGTGTAGAGAGACATCTGTATGCTGAGTCATTAGCTTATGTACACATCTGCATGCTGTGAGAGTTATTAGTATAGAGAGACATCTGTATGCTGAGTCATTACCTTATGTAGTCATCTGCATGCTGTGAGAGTTACTAGTGTAGAGAGACATCTGTATGCTGAGTCATTAGCTTATGAAGACATCTGCATGCTGAGAGAGTTACTGGTGTAGAGAGATATCTGCATGCTGAGAGAACTACTGGTGTAGAGAAACCTCTGTATGCTGAGTTATTAGCTTATGTAGACATCTGCATGCTGTGAGAGTTACTGGTGTAGAGAGACATCTGTATGCTGAGTCATTAGCTTATGTAGTCCTCTGCATGCTGTGAGAGTTAATGGTGTAGAGAGACATCTGTATGATGAGTCATTAGCATATGTAGACATCTGCATGCTGTGAGACATACTGGTGTAGAGAGACACCTGTATGCTAAGTCATTAGCTTATGTAGTCATATGCATGCTGTAAGAGTTACTGGTGTAGAGAGACATCTGTATGCTGAGTCATTAGCTTATATAGTCCTCTGCATGCTGTGAGAGTTAATGGTGTAGAGAGACATCTGTATGATGAGTCATTAGCTTATGTAGTCATCTGCATGCTGTGAGAGTTACTGGTGTAGAGAGACATCTGTATGCTGAGTCATTAGCTTATGTAGTCCTCTGCATTATGTGAGAGTTAATGGTGTAGAGAGACATCTGTATGATGAGTCATTAGCATATGTAGACATCTGCATGCTGTGAGACATACTGGTGTAGAGAGACACCTGTATGCTGAGTCATTAGCTTATGTAGTCATATGCATGCTGAGAGAGTTACTGGTGTAGAGACCTCTGTATGCTGAGCCATTAGCTTATTTAGACATCTGCATGCTGTGAGAGTTACTGATGTAGAGATACACCTGTATGCTGAGTCATTAGCTTATGTAGTCATCTGCATGCTGTGAGAGTTAATGGTGAGGAGAGACCTCTTTATGCTGAGTCATTAGCATATGTAGACATCTGCATGCTGAGAGAGTTAGTGGTATAGAGAGACATCTGTATGCTGAGTCATTAGCTTATGTAGTCATCTGCATACTAACGGCTAGATTTAGAGTTTTGTCGGTAACGACCCGCGTAGCTAACGCTGGCTTTTTTCTGGCCGCACCTTTAAAATAACTCTGGTATTGAGAGTTCCATCAGCCAATCAGAATATTCCTACCTTAATTCCGATTGGCTGATAGAATCCTATCAGCCAATCGGAATTCGAGGGACGCCATCTTGGATGACGTCATTTAAAGGAACCGTCATTCGTCGTTCAGTCGTCGGCCAGGATGGATGTTCCGCGTCGGAGGTCTTCAGGATGCTGCCGCTCCACTCCGGATGGATGACGATAGAAGATGCCTCTTGGATGAAGACTTCAATCGGATAGAAGACCTCTTCTGCCCCGCTTGGATGAAGACTTCTACCGGATGGAGGACCTCTTCTTGCTCCGCTTGGATGAAGAATTTGGCTCGGCTGGGTGAAGACGACTCAAGGTAGGGAAATCTTCAGGGACTTAGTGTTAGGTTTATTTAAGGGGGGTTTGGGTTAGATTAGGGGTATGTGGGTGGTGGGTTGTAATGTTGGGGGGGGGTATTGTATGTTTTTTTTTACAGGCAAAAGAGCTGAGCTTCTTGGGGCATGCCCCGCAAAGGGCCCTGTTCAGGGCTGGTAAGGTAAAAGAGCTTTGAACTTTAGTAATTTAGAATAGGGTAGGGCATTTTTTTATTTTGGGGGGCTTTGTTATTTTATTAGGGGGCTTAGAGTAGGTGTAATTAGTTTAAAATTGTTGTAATATATTTCTAATGTTTGTAAATATTTTTTTATTTTTTGTAACTTAGTTCTTTTTTATTTTTTGTACTTTAGTTAGTTTATTTCATTGTATTTATTTGTAGGAATTGTATTTAATTTATTTATTGATAGTGTAGTGTTAGGTTTAATTGTAGATAATTATAGGTATTTTATTTAATTTATTTATTGATAGTGTAGTGTTAGGTTTAATTGTAATTTAGGTTAGGATTTATTTTACAGGTACATTTTTAATTATTTTAACTATTTTAGCTATTAAATAGTTCTTAACTATTTAATAGCTATTGTACCTGGTTAAAATAATTACAAAGTTACCTGTAAAATAAATATTAATCCTAAAATAGCTATAATATACAAGTATTTATCTTTAAATAGGAATAATTTATTTAATAAGAGTTAATTATTTTCGTTAGATTAAAATTATATTTAATTTAGGGGGGTGTTAGTGTTAGGGTTGGACTTAGCTTTAGGGGTTAATACATTTATTAGAATAGCGGTGAGCTCCATTCAGCAGATTAGGGGTCAATAATTGAAGTTAGGTGTCGGCGATGTTAGGGAGGGCAGATTAGGGGTTAATACTATTTATTATAGGGTTAGTGAGGTGGATTAGGGGTTAATAACTTTATTATAGTAGCGCTCAGGTCCGCTCGGCAGATTAGGGGTTAATAAGTGTAGGCAGGTGGAGGCGACGTTGAGGGGGGCAGATTAGGGGTTAATAAATATAATATAGGGGTCGGCGGTTTTAGGGGCAGCAGATTAGGGGTACATAGCTATAATGTAGGTGGCGGCTCTTTGCGGTCTGCAGATTAGGGGTTAATTATTGTAGGTAGCTGGCTGCGACGTTGTGGGGGGCAGGTTAGGGGTTAATAAATATAATATAGGGGTCGTCAGTGTTAGGGGCAGCAGATTAGGGGTACATAAGGATAACGTAGGTGGCGGTCGGCAGATTAGGGGTTAAAAATTTTTTATCGAGTGTCGGCGATGTGGGGGGGCCTCGGTTTAGGGGTACATAGGTAGTTTATGGGTGTTAGTGTACTTTAGAGCACAGTAGTTAAGAGCTTTATGAACCGGCGTTAGCCCAGAAAGCTCTTAACTACTGACTTTTTTCTGCGGCTGGAGTTTTGTCGTTAGATTTCTAACGCTCACTTCAGACACGACTCTAAATACCGGAGTTAGAAAGATCCCATTGAAAAGATAGGATACGCAAATGACGTAATGGGATCTGCGGTATGGAAAGGTCGCGGCGGAAAAGTGAGCGTTAGACCCTTTTTTAATTAACTGCAAAAACCGGCGGTAGCCTAAAACCAGCATTAGGAGCCTCTAACGCTGGTTTTCACGGCTACCGCCAAACTCCAAATCTAGGCCTAAGAGAGTTACTGGTGTAGAGATACATCTGTATGCTGAGTCATTAGCTTATGTAGACATCTGCATGCTGAGAGAGTTACTGGTGTAGAGATACCTCTGTATGCTGAGTCATTAACTTATGTAGACATCTGCATGCTGTGAAAGTTACTGGTGTAGAGAGACCACTGTATGCTGAGTCATTAGCTTATGTAATCATCTGCATGCTGAGAGAGTTACTGGTATAAAGAAACATCTGTATGCTGAGTCATTAGCTTATGTAGACATCTGCATGCTGAGAGAGTTACTGGTGTAGAGATACCTCTGTATGCTGAGTCATTAGCTTATGTAGACATCTGCATGCTGAGAGAGTTACTGGTGTAGAGATACCTCTGTATGCTGAGTCATTAGCTTATGTAATCATCTGCATGCTGAGAGAGTTACTGGTATAAAGAAAAATCTGTATGCTGAGTCATTAGCTTATGTAGACATCTGCATGCTGAGAGAGTTACTGGTATACAGAAACATCTGTATGCTTAGTCATTAGCTTATGTAGACATCTGCATGCTGAGAGAGTTACTGGTATACAGAAACATCTGTATGCTGAGTAATTAACTTATGTAGACATCTGCATACTGTGACAGTTACTGGTGTAGAGAGACCACTGTATGCTGAGTCATTAGCTTATGTAGACATCTGGATGCTGAGAGAGTTAGTGGTGTAGAGATACCTCTGTATGCTGAGTCTTTAGCATAAGTAGTCGTCTGCATGCTGGAAGAGTTACTGGTGTAGAGAGACATCTGTATGCTGAGTCATTAGGTTATGTAGTAATCTGCATGCTGAGAGAGTTACTGGTGTAGAGAGACATCTGCATGCTGAGAAAGTCACTGATGTAGAAAGACATCTGCATCTGTATGCTAAGAGAGTTACTAGTGTAAAGAGACACATGCATGCTGAGTCATTCGCTTATGTAGTCATCTGCATGCTGAGAGAGTTACGGGTGTAGAGAGACATCTGTATGCTGAGTCATTAGCTTATGTAGACATCTGCATGCTGAGAGAGTTACTGTTGTAGAGAGACATATGTATGCTGAGTCATTAGCTTTTATGGGAATCTGCATGCTGAGAGAGTTACTGGTGTAGAGAGACACCTGTATGCTGAGTCTTTAGCTTATGTGGCCATCTGCATGCTGAGAGAGTTACTGGTGTAGAGAGACATCTGCATGCTGAGTCATTAGCTTATGTGGGCATTTGCATGCTGAGAGAGTTACTGGGTAGAGAGACATCTGTATGCTGAGTCATTACCTTATTTGGGCATCTCCATGCTGAGAGAGTTATTGGTGTAGAGAGATACCTGTATGCTGAGTCATTAGCTTATGTAGACATCTGCATGCTAAGAGAATTACTGGTATAGAGAGACATCTGTTTGCTGAGTCATTAGCTTATGTAGACATCTTCATGCTGAGAATGTTATTGGTATAGAGAGACATCTGTATGCTGAGTCATTAGCTTATATGGTCATCTGCATGCTGAGACAGTTACTAGTGTAGAGAGACCTCTGTATGCTGAGTCATTAGCTTATGTAGATATATGCATGCTGAGAGAGTTACTGGTATAGAGAGACATCTGTATGCTGAGTCATTAGCTTATGTAGTCATCTGCATGCTGAGAGAGTTACTGGTATAGAGAGAGCTCTGTATGCTGAGTCATTAACTTATGTAGACATCTGCATGCTGTGAAAGTTACTGGTGTAGAGAGACCACTGTATGCTGAGTCATTAGCTTATGTAGACATCTGCATGCTGAGAGAGTTACTGGTGTAGAGAGACCTCTGTATGCTGAGTCATTAGCTTATATAGTCCTCTGCATGCTGTGAGAGTTAATGGTGTAGAGAGACATCTGTATGATGAGTCATTAGCTTATGTAGACATCTGCATTCTGTGAAAGTTACTGGTGTAGAGAGACCACTGTATGCTGAGTCATTAGCTTATGTAGACATCTGCATGCTGAGAGAGTTACTGTTGTAGAGAGACCTCTGTATGCTGAGTCATTAACTTATGTAGACATCTGCATGCTGTGAAAGTTACTGGTGTAGAGAGACCACTGTATGCTGAGTCATTAGCTTATGTAGACATCTGCATGCAGAGATAGTTAGTGGTATAGAGAGACATCTGTATGCTGAGTCATTAGCTTATGTAGTCTGCATGCTGAGAGAGTTACTGGTGTAGAGAGACATCTGCATGCTGAGAGAGTTACTGGTGTAGTGAGACATCTCTATGCTAAGAGAGTTACTGGTGTAAAGAGACACGTATGCTGAGTCATTAGCTTATGTAGTCATCTGCATGCTGAGAGAGTTACGGGTGTAGAGTGACATCTGTATGCTGAGTCATTAGCTTATGTAGTCATATGCATGCTGAGAGAGTTACTGGTGTAGAGCCCTCTGTATGCAGAGCCATTAGCTTATGTAGACATCTGCATGCTGTGAGAGTTACTGATGTAGAGAGACACCTGTATGCTGAGTCATTAGCTTATGTAGTCATCTGCATGCTGTGAGGTTAATGGTGAAGAGAGACCTCTTTATGCTGAGTCATTAGCATATGTAGACATCTGCATGCTGAGAGAGTTACTGGTGTAGAGACCTCTGTATGCTGAGCCATTAGCTTATGTAGACATCTGCATGCTGTGGGAGTTACTGATGTAGAGAGACACCTGTATGCTGAGTCATCAGCTTATGTAGTCATCTGCATGCTGTGAGAGTTAATGGTGAGGAGAGACCTCTTTATGCTGAGTCATTAGCTTATGTAGTCATCTGCATACTAAGAGAGTTACTGGTGTAGAGAGACATCTGTATGCTGAGTCATTAGCTTATGTAGACATCTGCATGCTGAGAGAGTTACTGGTGTAGAGATACCTCTGTATGCTGAGTCATTAGCTTATGTAGACATCTGCATGCTGAGAGAGTTACTGGTGTAGAGATACCTCTGTATGCTGAGTCATTAGCTTATGTAGACATCTGCATGCTGAGAGAGTTACTGGTGTAGAGATGCCTCTGTATGCTGAGTCATTAGCTTATGTAATCATCTGCATGCTGAGAGAGTTACTGGAATAGAGAGACATCTGTTTGCTGAGTCATTAGCTTATGTAGTCATCTGCATGCTGTGAGAGTTACTGATGTAGAGAGACATCTGTATGCTGAGTCATTAGATTATGTAGTCCTCTGCATGCTGTGAGAGTTACTGGTGTAGAGAGACACCTGTATGCTGAGTCATTAGCATATGTAGACATCTGCATGCTGAGAGAGTTAGTGGTATAGAGAGACATCTGTATGCTGAGTCATTAGATTATGTAGTCATCTGCATACTAAGAGAGTTACTGGTGTAGAGAGACATCTGTATGCTGAGTCATTAGCTTATGTAGACATCTGCATGCTGAGAGAGTTACTGGTGTAGAGATACCTCTGTTTGCTGAGTCATTAGCTTATGTAGACATCTGCATGCTGAGATAGTTACTGGTGTAGAGATACCTCTGTATGCTGAGTCATTAGCTTATGTAGACATCTGCATGCTGAGAGAGTTACTGGTGTAGAGATGCCTCTGTATGCTGAGTCATTAGCTTATGTAATCATCTGCATGCTGAGAGAGTTACTGGAATAGAGAGACATCTGTTTGCTGAGTCATTAGCTTATGTAGTCATCTGCATGCTGTGAGAGTTACTGATGTAGAGAGACATCTGTATGCTGAGTCATTAGCTTATGTAGTCCTCTGCATGCTGTGAGAGTTACTGGTGTAGAGAGACACCTGTATGCTGAGTCATTAGCTTATGTAGACATATGCATGCTGGGAAAGTTACTGGTCTAGATTGTAAGTTCCCATTGGAATAGGGCCCTCAATTCCCCCTGTATTTGTCTGTAAAATTTTGTGTCTTATCGTATTGTTTCTCCACTGTACTGTTATCCTTGTACCCATGGGCAGCGCTGCGGGAATAATAATAATAATCTGTACGCTGAGTCAGTAGCTTTTGTAGTCATCTGCATGCTGAGAGAGTTACTGGTGTAGATATACATCTGTATGCTGAGTCATTAGCTTATATTGGCATCTGCATGCTGAGAGAGTTACTGGTGTAGAGAGACATCTGTATGCTGAGTCATTAGTTTATGAGGGCATCTGCATGCTGAGAGAGTTACTGGTGTAGAGAGACCTCTGTATGCTGAGTCATTAGCTTATGTGGGCATCTGCATGCATAGAGAGTTACTGGTGTAGAGAGACACCCGTATGCACAGTTATTATGTTGTCATCTGCATGCTGAGAGAGTTACTGGTGTAGAGAGACACCCGTATGCACAGTTATTATGTTGTCATCTGCATGCTGAGAGAGTTACTGGTGTAGATATACATCTGTATGCTGAGTCATTAGCTTATATTGGCATCTGCATGCTGAGAGAGTTACTGGTGTAGAGAGACATCTGTATGCTGAGTCATTAGTTTATGAGGGCATCTGCATGCTGAGAGAGTTACTGGTGTAGAGAGACCTCTGTATGCTGAGTCATTAGCTTATGTGGGCATCTGCATGCATAGAGAGTTACTGGTGTAGAGAGACACCCGTATGCACAGTTATTATGTTGTCATCTGCATGCTGAGAGAGTTACTGGTGTAGAGAGACACCCGTATGCACAGTTATTATGTTGTCATCTGCATGCTGAGAGAGTTACTGGTGTAGAGAGACACCTGTATGCTGAGTCATTATCTTATGTGGTCATCTGCATACTGCATACAGGTGTCTCTCTACAGGTGTAGAGAGACACCTGTATGCTAAGTCATTATGTTGTCATCTGCATACTGAGAGAGTTACTGGTGTAGATATACATCTGTATGCTGAGTCATTAGCTTATGTGGGCATCTGCATGCTGAGAGAGTTACTGGTGTAGAGAGACCTCTTTATGCTGAGTCATTTAGTCATCTGCTTGCTGAGAGAGTTATTGGTGTAGAGAGACACCTGTATGCTGAGTCATTATGTAGTCATCTGTATACTGAGAAAGGTAGAAGACAAGGAATCTATCTGTACACTCACAATTTGCAAAAGTACGGCTAGATTTAGAGTTTGGCGTTCGCCGTCAAAACCAGCGTTAGAGGCTCCTAACGCTGGTTTTAGGCTACCGCTGGTATTTAGAGTCAGTCAGGAAAGGGTCTAATGCTCACTTTGCAGCCGCGACTTTTCCATACCGCAGATCCCCCTACGCCATTTGCGTATCCTATCTTTTCAATGGGATCTTTCTAACGCCGGTATTTAGAGTCGTGGCTGAAGTGAGCGTTAGAAATCTAACGACAAAACTCCAGCCGCAGAAAAAAGTCAGTAGTTAAGAGCTTTCTGGGCTAACGCCGGTTTATAAAGCTCTTAACTACTGTGCTCTAAAGTACACTAACACCCATAAACTACCTATGTACCCCTAAACCGAGGTCCCCCCACATCGCCGCCACTCTATTAAAATTTTTTAACCTCTAATCTGCCGACAGCACACCTCCGCAACCTACATTATCCCTATGTACCCCTAATCTGCTCCCTCTAACATCGCCGACACCTACATAATATTTATTAACCCCTAATCTGCCGCCCCCAACGTCGCCTCCACCTACCTACAATTATTAACCCCTAATCTGCTGACCGCACAACGCCGCCACCTACGTTATCCCTATGTACCCCTAATCTGCTGCCCCTAATACCGCCGACCCCTATATTATATTTATTAACCCCTAATCTGCCGTCCCCGCTATCGCTGACCCCTGCATATTATTATTAACCCCTAATCTGCCGCTCCATACACCGCCGCAACCTACGTTATCCCTATGTACCCCTAATCTGCTGCCCCTAACACCGCCGACCCCTATATTATATTTATTAACCCCTAATCTGCCGCCCCCAACGTCGCCTCCACCTACCTACACTTATTAACCCCTAATCTGCAGACCGGATCTCGCTGCTACTATAATAAATGTATTAACCCCTAAAGCTAAGTCTAACCCTAACCCTAACACCCCCCTAAATTAAATATAATTTAAATCTAACGAAATAAATTAACTCTTATTAAATAAATTATTCCTATTTAAAGCTAAATACTTACCTGTAAAATAAATCCTAATATAGCTACAATATAAATTATAATTATACTGTAGCTATTTTAGGATTAATATTTATTTTACAGGTAACTTTGTATTTATTTTAACCAGGTACAATAGCTATTAAATAGTTAATAACTATTTAATAGTTACCTAGTTAAAATAATTACGAAATTACCTGTAAAATAAATCCTAACCTAAGTTACAATTAAACCTAACACTTCACTATCATTAAATTAATTAAATAAACTACCTACAATTATCTACAATTAAACCTAACACTACACTATCAATAAATTAATTAAATACAATACGTACAAATAATAAATACAATGAAATAAACTAACTAAAGTGCAAAAAATAAAAAAGAACTAAGTTACAAAAAATAAAAAAATATTTACAAACATTAGAAAAATATTACAACAATTTTAAACTAATTACACCTACTCTAAGCCCCCTAATAAAATAACAAAGCCCCCAAAATAAAAAAATGCCCTACCCTATTCTAAAATTAAAATAGAAAAGCTCTTTTACCTTACCAGCCCTTAAAAGGTCCATTTGCGGGGCATGCCCCAAAGAATTCAGCTCTTTTGCCTGGAAAAAAAACTTACAATACCCCCCCCCCAACATTAAAACCCACCACCCACATACCCCTAATCTAACCCAAACCCCCCTTAAATAAACCTAACACTAAGCCCCTGAAGATCTTCCTACCTTATCTTCACCACACCGGGTATCAGCGATCCGTCCAGGCTCCGATGTCTTGATCCAAGCCCAAGCGGGGGGCTGAAGACATCCATCCTCCGGCTGAAGTCTTGATCCAAGCGGGCAGAAAAGGACATCCGGACCAGCAAACATCTTCATCCAAGCCGCATCTTTTATGTTCTTCCATCCGATGATGACCGGCTGATCTTCAAGACCTCCAGCGTGGATCCATCCATCTTCACCGACGACTTCCCGACGAATGACGGTTCCTTTAAGGGACGTCATCCAAGATGGCGTCCCTCGAATTCCGATTGGCTGATAGGATTCTATCAGCCAATCGGAATTAAGGTAGGAAAATTCTGATTGGCTGATGGAATCAGCCAATCAGATTCAAGTTCAATCCGATTGGCTGATCCAATCAGCCAATCAGATTGAGATCGCATTCTATTGGCTGTTCCGATCAGAATTTTCCTACCTTAATTCCGATTGGCTGATAGAATCCTATCAGCCAATCGGAATTCGAGGGACGCCATCTTGGATGACGTTCTTTAAAGGAACCGTCATTCGTCGGGTTTGGGTTAGATTAGGGGTGGGTATTGTATGGTTTTTTTCCAGGCAAAAGAGCTGAATTCTTTGGGGCATGCCCCGCAAATGGCCCTTTTAAGGGCTGGTAAGGTAAAAGAGCTTTTCTATTTTAATTTTAGAATAGGGTAGGGTATTTTTTTATTTTGGGGGGCTTTGTTATTTTATTAGGGGGCTTAGAGTAGGTGTAATTAGTTTAAAATTGTTGTAATATTTTTCTAATGTTTGTAAATATTTTTTTATTTTTTGTAACTTCGTTCTTTTTTATTTTTTGTACTTTAGTTAGTTTATTTCATTGTATTTATTTGTAGGTATTGTATTTAATTAATTTATTGATAGTGTAGTGTTAGGTTTAATTGTAGATAATTGTAGGTAGTTTATTTAATTAATTTAATGATAGTGTAGTGTTAGGTTTAATTGTAACTTAGGTTAGGATTTATTTTACAGGTAATTTTGTAATTATTTTACTAGGTAACTATTAAATAGTTATTAACTATTTAATAGCTATTGTACCTGGTTAAAATAAATACAAAGTTACCTGTAAAATAAATATTAATCCTAAAATAGCTACAATATAATTATAATTTAGGATATATTAGGATTTATTTTACAGGTAAGTATTTAGCTTTAAATAGGAATAATTTATTTAATAGGAGTTAATTTATTTCGTTAGATTTAAATTATATTTAACTTAGGGGGGTGTTAGTGTTAGGGTTAGACTTAGCTTTAGGGGTTAATACATTTATTATAGTAGTGGCGAGATCCGGTCGGCAGATTAGGGGTTAATAAGTGTAGGTAGGTGGAGGCGACGTTGGGGGCGGCAGATTAGGGGTTAATAAATATAATATAGGGGTCGGCGGTGTTAGGGGCAGCAGATTAGGGGTACATAGGGATAACGTAGGTTGCGGCGGTGTACGGAGCGGCAGATTAGGGGTTAATAATAATATGCAGGGGTCAGCGATAGCGGGGGCGGGAGATTAGGGGTTAATAAATATAATATAGGGGTCGGCGGTGTTAGGGGCAGCAGATTAGGGGTACATAGGGATAACGTAGGTTGCGGCGGTGTTTGCAGCGGCAGATTAGGGGTTAATAATAATATGCAGGGGTCAGCGATAGCGGGGGCGGCAGATTAGAGGTTAATAAGTGTAAGGTTAGGGGTGTTTAGACTTGGGGTACATGTTAGGGTGTTAGGTGCAGACATAGGAAGTGTTTCCCCATAGGAAACAATGGGGCTGCGTAAGGAGCTGAACGCTGCTTTTTTGCAGGTGTTAGGTTTTTTTTCAGCTCAAACTGCCCCATTGTTTTCTATGGGGGAATCGTGCACAAGCACATTTTTGAAGCTGGCCGCGTCCGTAAGCACCGCTGGTATTTAGAGTTGCAGTGGCGGTAAATATGCTCTACGCTCCATTTTTTGGAGCCATTCTGTGAACTCTAAATACCAGCGGTATTTAAAAGGTGCGGGTGAAAAATAGCACGCTTAGCTAACGCACCCCTTTGGCCGCAGAACTCTAAATGTAGCCGGTAATTTGCAAATGAGGGAGAAGAAAATCAAACACAACGGAACATATAAGGGAGAGGGAAACATAAAATTAGTGATATTTGTATTGCTAAATAAATGTAAATCATAAACTTCATAGCTCAAAGATTTCTATTGGATTAGGTGGACACTAAAGGGTTAAGAATCCTCCACTTGCTAGCAACATTGTGAAGCAGCAAATAGCCAGAAGGTCCTATTTATAACCAGCCAAAAGGTTTTACCACACCCCTGATGTGTGCAATATACACACCTACAATTATATTAATATTGTAACTAATAAATACAACTTTATATCATTGGCTTAGAAACAGCTAATATAATATTATTTAACCCCAGAGATTGACTTTTTATCTGGTATCTTATGAAATACTTTGAATATTTCAGATAAATTATGAAACTAGGGTATACTAGAAGGAAAATTGAATACTTATTTATGTTAAACCAAAAGGATGAACTAATTAAAACAGTGATATTAAATAAAAGACAAGTAAAAAACAACAAAAAACAAGGAAATAATACACTCCTCCCTATGTCACTCAAAACAGAACACAGCTCACTACTGAGATATTTCCTTGTTAATTGCTGTGCATCAGACTAATTTTAGTTCCTCAAATGTTCAAGGTTCAGGGTGCTCCACCTTGGTACTCCAGAGGTTTTGTAACTACATTTCCCATAATGCTTAGACACTTGGGAAATGTAGTTCCAAAAGCTCTGGAGCACTCCTAAGTATGCAAATTTTAAGAGAGACGTTTCAATTTAGTTCAGTAATTACATTTACTTTGTTCTCTTTGTATTCTGAAATTCATACCTTGGTTTGCTCAGGAACAGTAGTGCATTACTGATCTCTCTAAGTATGTTTTAAATCTCTTTTTTAAGGGGTTAAAAAACAACAACATAAATTATGCTTACCAGATAATTTCATTTCCTTCTGTATAAGGAGAGTCCACGGCTCCATTCCATATTGTTGGGAAATACTGAACCTGGCCACCAGGAGGAGGCAAAGAAACCCCAGCCAAAGGCTTAAATACCTCTACCACTTCCCCTATCCCCCAGTCATTCTGCCGAAGGAACAAGCAACAGTAGGAGAAATATCAGGGTATAAAAAGGTGCCAGAAGAGAAATATAACTTAGGGGGCCACCCATCGGAGAACACAGGCGGGGCTGTGGGGCCGTGGACTCTTCTTATACAGAAGAAAATTATCTGGTAAGCATAATTTATGTTTTCCTTCTTAATATAAGGAGAGTCCACGGCTTCATTCCTTGCTGTTGGGAGACTTATACCCACGCTCTAGAGGACACTGAATGAAAACGGGAGGGACAAAAAGAGAGGTGAACCCTAATCTGAGGGCACCACAGCCTGCTAAACCTTTCTGAAGCAAAAAATAACAAACTTGTAAAACCTTACAAATCTGAACCATAGAGGCCTCATTCTTAAAGGCCCAAGAGGAAGCCACTGCTCTAGTAGAATAATCTGTAATTCTCTGTGGAGGTTTATGTCCCGCTGTCTCATAAGCTAAGCGGATGAGACTCCTCAACCACAAAGATAAGGAAGTCGAAGAGATCTTCTGACATTAACGCTTCCCAGAATAGTTAACAAAAATGGAAGAAGTTTGTATAAAATCCTTAGTAGCCTGAAGATAAAACTTCAAGGCACGAACCACGTCCAAATTATGAAGTAAACATTTCTTTGATGAAGATGGATTAGGACACAAAGAAGGGACCACAATCTCTAAATTGATGTTGCAGTATGAAACAACCTTAGGGAGAAACCCTAACTTAGTACGTCGGACAGCCTTATCCGAATGGAATACCATATAAGGAGGCTCACATTGCAAGGCGGCAATCTCAGATACTCTGCATGCAGAAGCAATAGCCAGTAGAAAAAGAACTTTCCAGGACAACAACGTAATGTCAATTTCATGCATAGGCTCAAACGGAGCCCGTTGCAAAACCTTAAGAACCAGATGCAGACTCCAAAGAGGAGCCGAAGATCTGAACACTGCTAATGCATCTATTAGCTCCGCATGAGGATCCCTGGACCTCAACCCATATCTGGGTAGCTTGGTATTGAGACAAGATGCCATGAAATATATCTCTGGCGTCCCCCACATGCTGCATAACTCCACAAACACTTCAGGATAGAGAGACCTTTCCCCCGGATGAAAGGATTGTCTGCTGAGAAAGTCTGCTTCCCAGTTGTCCACACCCAGAATGTGGATTGCTTACAGCGAACAGTTGTGGGCCTCCGCCCACTCCAGAATCCAAGATACTTCTCTCATTGCTAGGGAGCTTCTCATTCCCCCTGATGGTTGATGTAAGCCACCAAGGTTATATTGTCTGATTGGAATCTGATAAACTGGGACGAACCCAGAAGAGGCCAAGTCCTTTGTAAAGATTCTTGGAGCAGTATCTAGACCAAAAGGAAGTGCAATAAAATGGAAGTGCTGATCCAGGAATGCAAACCTTAGGAACTATAAGTGGTCCATGTGGATTGGAATATAAAGGTAGGCATCCTTCAGATCTATAGTGGTCATGAACTGTCCGTCCTGAACTAGAGAAAGGATGTACCTTATTGTCTCCATCTTGAACAAGGGGACATTTAGAAACTTGTTTAAGCACTTTAGGTCCAGAATCAGGCGGAAAGTTCCCTCCTTCTTTGGTACCATGAACAGGTTTGAATAGTATCCCAAACCTCTTTCTGCGATAGGAACTGGGACAATGACCCCTAAGGAGGACAGATCCTGCACGCACCCCAGAAAGGATTCCCTCTTTTCTGGTCTGGAAGACAGGCTTGAGAGGAGAAATCTGCAATAGGGTGGATGAGATTTGAAACCTATCTTGTATCCCTGAGCTATGACCTCCAGAACCCATGGATCCTGCATGTCCCTGAACCAAGCATCTGAAAACAGCGACAGTCTGCCCCCTACATGATCCAGCACCGGATCGGGGGCCGCCCCTTCATGCCGACTTGTTCTCGACGGGCTTCTTGTTCTGCTTGGATTTATTCCAGGATTGAGCCAGCTTCCAAGTGTTCTTGGTTTGCTCGGGCTTAGAGGAGGACTGCTGACATTGGGCCTTTTCAGAACGAAAGGAACAAAAATTAGATCCTTGTCCCTTAGATTTGTTCTTTTTATCCTGCGGTAGGAAGGCACCCTTGCCCTCTGTAACCGTGGAGATAATGGAGTCCAGGCCTGGACCAAATAAAATATTTCCCTTAAAGGGGAGGGAAAGTAGTCTAGACTTAGAATTCATGTCCACAGACCAGGACTTCAGCCAGAGCACCCGACGGGTCTGTACTGAGAAACAAGAGATCTTAGCATTCAGGCAAATAATCTGCATCACTGATAAAAGAATTAGAAATTCTCAATGCTTTAATTCTTTCTTGGATAACATCAAGGGAACCCTCTACCTCGATCAAATCCGCTAAGGAGTCGCATCAGTAGGCCGCAGCTCCAGCAACCGAGGCAACAGCCGCTGACGGTTGAAATAAGTATCCTGTATGCTGAAACATTTTTCTGAGAAAGGTTTCCATCTTCTTATCCATCGGCTTTCTGAATGATGAGCTATCCTCAAGAGGGATAGTAGTACGCTTGGCTAGCATGGAGATAGCGCCATCCACCTTAGGGACGGAACCCCACAACTCCAGCTGAGAGTACGGGACCGGGAATAATGTTTTAAAGGCAGATAAAGAGGAAAAGGAAGATCCATTTCTATCCCACTCGTTCTTAATAATGTTCACCATTTTTACAGGTACAGGAAAAGTTAGCAGCGCTACCCTGTCCATGTACACTCTCTCTAATTTAGGGATCAATGGTTCATCAGACGACTTGGCCTATGGAACCTTTAATGTCGACAGAACCTCCTTTAGAAGAAAACGTAAGTGTTCAATTTTAAATCGAAAGGCTGGCTCCTCCGCAGCCGGAGGCCTTGAGGTAGCGGACTCCGATCCAGAAAGTTCACCCTCTGAAGATTCAGAGTGTGACCCATCCTTGGATACTTGAAAGGCAGACAAATCTAATAATTTACTGGATGTCCCCTGGACTGGAGAGCTATGTTTAACCTTTCTCTTGCGCTTGGCAGGGCAAGGTAAAGCACTAAGAGCCCCAGACACCGCTGTTTTTAACTGCACGGTAAAGTCTGATGGTAAAAGACTCCCTCCAGATGGAGGATCAGGCGTGCTATGGGAAGCTGTATGTGATGATGAAGATGACTGATGGGTATGCACCTCACGGGACGGCTAGTCCTCAAAGGTGGACGGCTCAGTAGTACTAAAGGGGTTAACCTTCTTAGACATAATAACCTTGTTGATGAATATGGCACATAGTTGAGAGGGGGCGGCATACCAAGGTCTCCTCACAATATAGACAGGTATTACTATTAGGAATAGAGGGAGTACCCTCAAGCATATCAGAGTCCTCCATAGATTGCACTAACAGTAGGACACAGAATCAATTATCTTTTTATTTCTCACAAAACTTCACCTTTATACTCCCAATGACTGGGGCACTCACCACCTCCTAGACCCAGGCAAACAGAGAAACAATCGTCTTCTCTGACAGCTAGCTCGTCAGGAAAGAGAAAACGCAAGTGTGACCACACCCAGTCACGTGGTGCGCGAGGCAGGACCGCCCCTGCTATGGGAAAAAGCGTGCCAAGCTACAAACTGCGCAGCGTTCAAAGTGAAAGTAAAAAGCTGTATGTTCCGTTATAACAACAGTCTATGAGCCAAAAAAATCTCACACATAAAGCAGCATAAAATCAAAGTATCACATTTGATTAATCCCCACTGTTCAATATCCTCCCTCAGGAGATATTAACCCTTAATTCTATTAAGATAAAAGGAGACACACTGTGACCCTGTCTTCAGCGTTTTCAACATATGTAAAAATTGAAACGATCTTACCAGAATCTGTGCTGTGGAACAGAAACATGGCGTCTCAAGTGTGACAGTCTTCTAGCATCGCTCCTGACATGGACTTGAGTGAAGAAAAAGCAGACAGTGAAATTCGTCAACACTGGTTGCTTAAGGAGCTGTTAGCAGGCAGTCTGGATGGGTTCACAGGAATAATCTCCCTGCATCTCCAGACTCTAACTTTCGTCAATACTCTCACTGAGAGGCTGACAAGACTCCATAAAACTCCAGTCCCATATCGAAGGGCATATACCCCTCCTGAGGAACAACTCAGAAGATCTTCTGAGACTTCTCTGCTATCCTCCTGTGATGAAAGGCAAAGAATGACTGGGGGATAAGGGAAGTGGGAGAGGTATTTAAGCCTTTGGCTGGGGTGTCTTTGCTTCCTCCTGGTGGCCAGGTTCAGTATTTCCCAACAGTAAGGAATGAAGCCGTGGACTCTTCTTATATTAAGAAGGAAATTATATACATGCACTAGTGCAATAATAAAATCACACATTACAGTATTTTTTTTCACTTGTATGTCCCTTTAAATATGTAGAGTATGATCAACATTTAAAGGGATATGAAAGTCAAAATGAAACTTTCATGATTCAGATAGAGCATGTAATTTTAAGACACTTTTAAATTCCCTTCTATTGTCAAATGTGCTTTGTTCTCTTAGTATCCCTTGTTAAAAATGAATACGCACATATCATACACTAGTGGTAGCTGCTGCTAATTGGTGCCTGCACACAGTTGTCTCTTGTGATTGGCTAACTAGATTAGAAGTGTTCAGCTTCCTGCCAGTAGTGCAATGCTGTCCCTTCAGCAATGGATAACAAGAGAATGAAGAAAATGTGATAATAGAAGTAAATTGGAAAGTTGTTTAAAATTTTATGTTCTATCTGAATCATAATTTTTTTGGGGGGGGGTTTACTATCCCTTTAACATAAAACGTAAAATTAACATAAAATATATCAATGTATGTAGGGTCACAGGGTTGGTTCAGTTGGTAAAAAGGATATTATCTTGATATAGGTGAAGTTAAATGTGTTTATTTTGATTTTGAAACTACTGTAATAGTGCAGAAGTGATAAAGAACACACAAACAATACTATTGGTAGATACAGACATGCCCCACAATCTTAAGAATAAAACAAATATGTTAATTTTTCATTGAGGAGCCTAAAACGCTAGCTCTGGCTATAATGTTAGAATAGAGTGCGTTGTTTAGCAGTTGCTGTCTCATAAAGCCAATTAGGGGAAGATATTACACAGTGTTTGCCTTGAGAAGTCAGCAGATTGAAGTTTAAGTTCTGGGAATTAGAAATTGTTGAATTTTCAGAGTTAAATTGCATGAAAAGGGAGGAAAATAAATAAAGTATATCGCAAAGGTGTTTCATGATACATAACTAAATATGTAATATACAAATCTCATGGTGTTTACTGTCCCTTTAAATTTTACCAGGCCTCCACCACCTCAGAGGTAGCACATTTTACCCTGAGAGACTGAGCAGTGGGAGGGATTGCACAAGAGTGCTCTTGTGCAATCTTACATTTCACTAGACAATGCTGCATTGCCAGCTGCCATTGTGGGCAAACAGGTTTGCTCTTTGACAACTTGTTTGTCCATGCCTTCATAAATATACCTGTTGGTATACCTTAGATCTATGCTCTAACTGAGAATTCCCTATTGAAATGAAATTGCCCATCTATGTTACATTTATATGAGGTATATCTTAAGGAAATAAATATGTTTTTTTCTACAGGTAACACATTGGGAAGAAAGCCTCAACGCGGAATCAAACCAAGAACTTTAATCTAACTTGATTTTATAGTTTGGACAACACCCCAAGTTCTTTAGCTTATGGTAAGTTGTTTCAGTATATATACACCTAGTAATCACAATCATATATTATTTGGAAGCAATATTATTATCCCCTATATAAAAAAGTTCAGTAGTAAAATCCTTACGTGGGTGTGACAGCTTGAAATGTTTACTGCTTTTGGAAGCCAAATTGTGTTTCAAAAGGCTATATTTCCCTAAACATTATGGTCCTGTTTTAGGCGTGATAAAGTCCTGGTCATGTTATTTTCAATACAGAACCAATTATATTTAAAGGGATATGATACCCAAATGTTGAAACACTTGAAAGTGATGCAGCATAGCTGTAAAAAGCTGACTAGAGAATATCATCTGAACATCTCTATGTAAAACGAAAGATATTTTACCTCAAAATGTCCTAAGTATTCACACCCCATTATAAAGGAGTTTAAGCAACAGATCAGTATGTCTGTCCCGGGACCTGCAAAGGAGCGTGCCTCATGCACACTCATGTAATTTCCCTATTCAGTTTAAGGACGTTTACTATGAAATCTCATGAGATCACAGTTCATGACCAACTGCTGATGCTGATTGGCTGCTGTTCACTTCTTCCTTCTTTTTTTTACCTGCAGTTGTACAACAGCTGAAGTATAACTGTTTACATAACACTTACCCTGGTGAGCTGAGGAAACTTTGAGATCTTCCTTTTTTACATAGAGATGCTAAGGTGATATTTTCCTGTCAGCTTTTTACAGTTATGCTGCATCACTTTCAAGTGATTTATCTTATGAGTATTATGTCCCTTTAATGTTTAAAGAGATAGTAAACAGTAAATACATGCTAGACATAATTATGTATTCAAAGCATTCTCTATATTAGCCTTAGAATAATATGTACTATAGATGTTTTTTGTAAAAATTATATTAGTTGTTTAAATATTAAAAATATAAGTTTAAAGGTTTAGTTTCTATAAAGTACTTTAGTTTCTATAAAGTAATAGGCACTGCCATGCTTGAACTAGTTTTCTATTTATCTCTGTTTGTACAAACAAGGCTGTGTGAAAATCCTTTTCGATCAGTGTTTCTCAACTTCAGTCCTCCGGACCATTAACAGGCCAGATTGTCATTATATCTTAACTAGAGCATAGGTGAAATAATCATCTGTAGGGTGAGAGCAGGTTAGTAACCATGGTTACTGATCAGCTGATTATTTCACCTGTGCTCTAGTTACGATATAAGTTACGATATAATGAATATCTGGCCTGTAAAGAGTTGGGAAACACTGCTTTAGATAATACTATGTTTCACACTGCCTTTTTCACAGTCTCTTTTTTGACTGTTTTTTTTTTTAACCTATTTCTAATTGTCCTCAGCAGAAAAGATAGATGGGGAAACTTATTTAAAACATGGCATGGCAGCACCCATTACTTTATAGAAGCCCAGTGGAATTTCAGAAAAAACGAATTTTCAGAGTTAAAGAGAATGGGAGACAAAATAAATAATGAAAGTATACAGAAAAAACACATAATTAAAGGGATACTAAACCCACATTTTTTCTTTCGTGATTCAGATAGAGCATGCACTTTTAGGCAACTTTTTAATTTACTCCTATTATCAATTTTTCTTCATTCTCTTGCTATCTTTATTTGAAAAAGAAGGCATCTAAGCTAAGGAGCCAGACAATTTTTGGTTCAGACCCTGGACAGCACTTGTTTAATGGTGGGTGTATTTAGCCACCAATTAGCAAGCATAACCCAGGTTGTGAACTAAAAATGAGTCGGCTCCTAAACTTACATTCTTGCTTTTCAAATAAAGATAGCAAGAGAATGAAGAAAAATTGATAAAAGGAGTAAATTAGAAAGTTGCTTAAAATTGCATGCTCTATCTGAATCATGAAAGAAAAAAAATGTGGGTTCAGTGTTCCTTTAAACATTTTATATTACAATTTCCTACTGTTTAATATCCCTTTAATATATCAGACTTTGCTTTATCTCCATTTCCTCATTATGTAATGCCTTTTATTATAAGTTGAGGAACGCTATAAAAGAAAAGTAAGTTGACATTTTTGAAACGACTTAAATACAAATGTTATAAATCTTTGAAAAACTTGAGTCCAATTTTTATATGAAAACTGTTCCTTTGACTATAGGATACTATAAAAGTAACATTTCCTCACAGTAAAATATTTTGTAGACATTAAAAAGTGTAAATGATACAATATCAGACAACTGTATTTTTTTCTGCAATAGTGCCCACTGCTACCTCACCTTGTTTTGATTTTTGATAGATATAACACCAGAGCCCCAAAGATTATACATAGCATATTTTGTTCTAGGAGAAGATTCAGTGGTATGGATATTCTAATATACTTTCCTTGAAAATTTCTTCCAGGTACAGCCAATAAAAAAAAACACAGGGAGGGGGCTCCATGACGGTTTCCAGCCATGCAATGTTCCTGGAAGGCTGTCCTCTTACTAGCTCTGGCTTCTATTGCAATTCAGTATACAGCCATTCGCACCTTCTCCACCAAATCCTTCCAACTTTGCCCCACTGCCAATCCAGCAAACTGTAGCCCTGGCACAGATCCCTCAGACTCCCTGGATAGAGTGTGTGACGATAACCCACCATTTTCTTCTAACTTCTCCAGAAAGACTCATATTCTTATCTTGGCTACCACTCGCAGTGGGTCCTCTTTTGTAGGTCAGCTCCTCAATCAGCATTCAGATGTCTTCTACTTGTTTGAACCTCTTTATCATGTCCAATATACCTTAATTCCTAAGATGACTCAAAGTAAGAGCCCTGCTGACCGCAGGGTGATGCTGGGAGCTAGCAGAGACCTTTTGAGGAGCTTGTATGATTGTGACCTTTATTTTATGGAGAACTATATTAAGCCACAGCCCATTAATCACACTACAGATAAACTATTCAGGAGGGGAGCAAGCAAAGCCTTATGCTCTTTGCCAGTCTGTGACACTGATATATATCTAGAAGAGGGGGACTGTGTTAAGAAATGTGGAAGTTTGAATCTAACATTGGCAATGGAATCCTGTAAGGACCATGACCATGTGGCTATTAAAACAGTCCGGGTACCTGAAGTAAATGACCTACGGGCTTTGGTGGAGGACCCACGGCTAAATATGAAGGTGATACAGTTAGTGAGGGACCCCAGAGGCATCTTGGCTTCTCGCACAGAAACTTTTCGAGACACTTACAGGCTATGGAGAATATGGAGAGCCACTGGCCGTAGACCATATAACCTGGATGTTACTCAGCTGACCACAGTTTGTGAGGACTTCTTAAACTCTGTGTCTACTGGACTTAGTCGGCCTCAGTGGCTAAAAGGTCGATATATGCTGCTTAGATATGAAGACCTGGCTAGAAATCCAATGAAAAAGATGGAGGAGATATATGATTTCCTTGGTGTCCCAGTAGATGGAAATGTAGAGCGATGGATCCAGAATAATACTCGTGGTGATCAGTCATCAGCCAAACACAAATATGGCACTGTCAGAAACTCTGCAGCCACAGCTGAAAGCTGGCGACTGACTCTTTCATATGACATTGTAGAATTTACCCAGAATGCCTGTCGGCAAGTACTATCCCAACTAGGCTATAAGACTGTTGGTTCATCCCTGGAACTTCGAAACCTCTCCTTCAGCTTAATAGAGGATAAAACTTTTACTCTATTTTTGTAATATTTTATTTTCTGGGAAATATGAGGTTGTTGAGTACAATGAGCATTGCTAATGGAATTAGAAACAGAGCAGTTTATATATTTTTTATTATTCTAAAACTCCTGCACCCTCCTCAGATTCTTCCTTTTCCTTTTATTTTTGTCCCATTAAATGCACTAAATAAAATGTCTATTACTAAAGCACAGTAAATAAAGGTTAGAAAGTAGATGAAAATTACCCTTTCATCCATAAACCACCTGTTCTTTTAACAGTTGAAATCATTTCCAGTTTGAGTTTCTTATGTACTCCAGACTGAGTTTTTCTATGTGTTATAAGCATTATTCTGTCAAGGTTAAAGAGACAGTGCACTGTTTTTGTCCCCCTTAATGTGTCTCCAGTGATCTATTTTGCCTGTTGTAGTTTATTAAAGGGAGATGAAACCCAAAATATTTATTTCCTGATTTAGGTAGAACATACAATTTCAAACAACTTTCCAATTGACTTCTATTAAATTGTATTCATTCTCTTGGTATCATTTATTGAAGGAGCAGCAATGCACTACTGATTTCTAACTGAACACATGGGTGAGCCAATGAAAATCGCTATATTTATGCAGTCACCAATCAGCAGCTAGAACCTAGGTTTTTTTGCTGCTTCTGAGCTCTCTTAGATAAACCTTTCAGCATAGGATAACAAGAAAAGGAAGCAAATTAAATAATAGAAGTAAATTGGATTTTTTTTTACAATTGTATGTTCTGTCTAAATCATGAATGTTTAATTATGACTTTACTGTTCCTTTAAATTGCTTAGAAATAGATCCTTTACCTTTAACTTGTCATTTGAAATTGCTGCTTTGGCTGTTGAAACCTGCACCTTTACTGAAATTATTAATGCTGCAGTATTATCTATAGAAAAATTCTGTAAATAAGAGACAGCAGCCTAATGGAGGTGGTAGATACAGGTACTAAAATGTTAATTTTTTATTACTCTCTCGGAGCCCAATAATCTAAATGTCTCTGGCCTGGGGACATTAAAGAATGCTCGCCAGCACTTCTAATTCCCTGGTGGAATGATCTAAAGATTCTTCCCCCCCCTTAAAATAGGGTTTCTCGTTAAGGGGCATTTACTGCATTTTCGTATGGGGAGGAGATGCATACATTTCAAAACTGCACAGTAAAATTTGTATAAACGTACAAAATTAATAATTGAACCATTCACACAAAAATATGCAGTAAAAAATGGTATTGTTAAGGTGCATCAAAAATCATAACAAAATTGTTCACCAAAAATCGTATTTTATAAAAAACGTAAAACTTGTATGTAAATTATACAGGAATAAATTGTAATATGCACAGCTTAAATAATAATTTAAATACACTGGATGCACAAAACACACACATAAATTCGTACTTATAAGTACAAAATACAAAGTGTAATTGTTGTTTTATCATAAAATGGGCTGTACATGGGCGTTCCATGGGCATATATGAAATTGTGTCTCTATTCCCAGCGTAATTCTGTAAAGAATTTTCACACTACAGATCTCAGAGGTGAGCTTTTCTCAAAACACTCAAAATACTTATAACCCTAATAGAAAAACACTTCATACTAAAATATAGGTGATTGTAAGATGCTATACGGCAAAAACAGCATTATGTGAATTATATTGGATGCAGGATTTACTTTTTAAAGTGCAACCCCTGCTCCCTGCTAACTTCGCTCTACACAGTGAAGTTTCCCTTTCTAGCGAGCTCCATTAGTTCCAATAGGAGAAATCTCGCCACTTGCAGGGATTCCTCCTTTTGTATGACAATTCCACCAGGGCAGCCCCTTCGAGGGTCGCCGAGAGAAAACACATCTAATCTGACGAGGTTTAGATCATTGGGCCCAAAGTATTGTCCTTTTGTGAATATATAGAGGGAAAAGGAGACCCTTGCGTGTATACAGAGAGATACAAAAATGAGGCCTGCTCTTTCTGTAAACTAAGCCCGTTAAATCGGATTGTGGTTTTAATGTGCAAAACAGCTATTTCATAAACATGAACAATTTCACACAGATACTATGCAGCTGGTTTAACAAGATGTTGGAAACACATTAAGGCTAAACTGATTTTACGGTACAATATCTCTTTTAGAAAAGAAAATTATGAGAAATGTTCATATATATTAAAAAGGAAAAAAAGGCTGAAAAGTAAAGTTATTAGAAAAAAAAGCTTTGAAAATAATAGTAAGGAATCATCTTGTAGTGTTTTATTTAAATATCTCTGAATTTTTGCTTACAGAGATAAAACAACAAACCTCCTGATAGCCACCACTCACAAAACAATCTGAGCCCATTGGACACTAGAAGGTGTTACATGTTTACAGAAACCAAATATAAGACTGATAAACACCTCCTTGGATGTACACTGTTATTAACAATCCAGGATCCCTGTTGAAACCTGGGTGTGTGTATTTGCACAAGTTTTTCAAAATGTATTATTTATAAATGTTTATAAACTGGGATGCATTCAAAAGCAATAGGTGAGTGCTTGTTGTGTTCTTTAGCACTATAATAGTGTGTGAACAAGACTGGAAAACAATGTGATGTCAATACTCAGTGTTGTGGTCCTCAGCTTTAAGTGAGTGTGTGATTTCTGAAATAAAATGTAATCTATATAAAAAGTTAATAAATACTTTTTTCATGGTTGAGATGAAGACAAATACAGCATTCTTCACCACGGTAAGCTGTAACTGAACTTCCAAACATGCATCACAGGAGAAACAGGGAAACTGGAGTCGTATACAGGGGCCTATTTATCGAGCTCCGAATGGAGCTTGATGGCCGTGTTTCTGGCGAGTCTTCAGACTCACCAGAAACAGCAGTTATGAAGCAGCGGTCTCCATAACCCTGTACGCCTGCTCTGAGCAGGCGGACAGGAATCGAAAACGATTGGGTTGATTGACACCTCCCTGCTGAGTCAGCAGGGGGCGGCGTTGCACCAGCAGCTCTTGTGAGCTGCTGGTGTAATGCTGAATACGGAGAGCGTATTGCTCTCCGCATTCAGCGAGGTCTTGCGAACCTGATCCGCACTGTCGGATCAGGTCCGCAAGACCTTTCACAAATAGAGGCCACAGTATTTTTCAAGGCAAAGGGTTTTTCCTAAAACTGATGTGACAAGATTATTTAAAGGACCGGTAATTGCAGTAGATTTGCATAACAAACATATGCATGGTAAAATGACAATGCTAAAGCAATTAATCTAAACTTTAAATGAGCAGTATATATTTTGTGGACAAATTTCAATGTTATGTCTATTTCCACTCCTCTTGTATCATGTGACAGCCATCAGCCAATCACAAATGCATGAATGTATATATTCTGTGAATTCTTGCACATGCTCATTAGGAGCTGGTGACTCAAAAAGTAAAATAATTTTTGCACATTTTGTTAAAGGAAGTAAATTGGAAAGTTGTTTAAAATTGCTGCTCTATCTGAATCATGAAAGTTTAATTTTGACTTAAGTGTCCCATTAAGAAGTCTTGTCAGTATTGCAAGATCTCTAAAATAATTTTAGAATTTTTTTTTTTTAACTTGATAGGTTTTTTGTCTTGATAAGTTAAGTTCTGGATATACAGGAGAGACATAACTAATTTATTTATAGTCTAATCCCACCACCACCAACAAAAAACAACAATCGTCAAGCCTCTCATGTGCTTAAGGGACACTGAACCCAAATTTATTTTTTTCGTGATTCAGATAGAGCATGCAATTTTAAGCAACTTTCTAATTTACTCCTATTATCAACTTTTCTTCGTTCACTTGCTATCTTTATTTGAAAAAGCAGGCATCTAAGCTTCTTTTTTTTGGTTCAGTACTCTGGACAGCACTTTTTAATTGGTGGATGAATTTATCCACCAATCCGCAAGAATAACCCAGGTTATTCACCAAAAATGGGTTGGCATCTAAACTTACATTCTTGCATTTCAAATAAAGATACCAAGAGAAAGAAGAAAATGTGATAATAGGAGTAAAATAGAAAGTTGCTTAAAATTGCATGCTCTGTCTGAATCGCGAAAGAAAACATTTGGGTTTAGTGTCCCTTTAAAGTGATATGGCTGCACCTTCTCCCACCTGATGAGGAACGTAGAAGGCTGAAGCAATCTCCTGGGTTATGTGTCTATGTTTATTAGGAATTTTAATATGTCCCTTACTTTTTAACAGTAATAATTAAAAGCTATATTTTATTAATTGGTCCACCTTTCCCTCTCCTATTGTGAGACAATACATACGCCCTTTATGTTTCATTAGTGTGCCCTAATAGGGCATCTTTCTGCTCTTATTTTTTCGATATACTCATTTTTGCACTAGGCATTGCTACACAGGTTTATCTGAGGAGGGATTGGGTAGTGTGTATTTAACCCTTACTTCCCAAACGTTAGTCAGGGAATCTATATTTAATTGTCGTGCTCCTTGTTCAGAAGAGAATTGCCTGGTATAAAGTGGACCATTCTTTTAAGGTAGGATTAGATTGATATCCTTCAGGAAAGTTCTTCTTTGTGAAAAGCACAGTGGAGCTAAAATAGGCTGCTGGTTGAGAAGTTGAACTTCTCTTTCTTTAAATTCATAAATTAATATATAAAACTCAATAATTGAGTGATTTCTTTCCATGTTGTTGAGTTTTTGAGTTATTGCTTAAAGACATCCCATAGAGTCTGAGAAGCTCTGAAAATGTTCAAGATAAGTTAAAGATATATAAAATACAAAGTTATACTTTTATGATTCAGATAGAGAATACCAAATTAAAAAAAAAAATCCAATATAATACCATGACCATATGTTTCTCAAGGATGTGCATTCGTTTCACGAAATGAATATCTGAATAAATGCACCAACTAAATTTAAAGAAACAAAAGAATTACTGATACAATTCTCTATTCATTTGGTTTCTTTAAATTACCTTTAGGTCTTAAAATATTATTATTATTATTATCAGGTATTTGTAGAGCGCCAACAGATTCCGCAGCGCTATAAATGTAGGCGGTATACAAGATAACATTTAAAGGGATCAAATGGGTAGAGGGCCCTGCCGAGAGTTGCACTGTTGTATTCCGCTCTTATGAAGGCGATCTACAAATAGCTGGGCTCATAGGCTTACATGCTATAGGGTTCAAGAGGATAGCAATGGAGTTAGGAAAGGTTAGTGTAGGTTGTATGTACCCTGAATAGTAGAGACTTTAGGGAGCATTTGAAGCTTTCAAAACTAGGGGAGAGTCTTGTGGAGCAAGATGGGAGCCAGTCTGGAGAAGTCCTGTAAACGGGAATGTGAGGAGGTAACAAGAGAGGAGGAGAGTAGGAGATCATGAGCAAAGCGAAGGGGACGGGAGGGAGAGTATCTGGAGACAAGGTCTGAGATGTAGCTGCGCAAATCCTTACCCTTCTTCATAGAGTCCAGGGCCGTGCTAATAAGAGGCTTAGTGTGGTGGATCCCAGGGCCTACATTAAAGGAGAATGTCCGTTAGCACAGCCCTGGGGTTCACCATGCTTAGGCTCCTATTAGCGTGCTTCAAGACTCTGTAAAGAAGGGTTTGGTTTAGCGCAGCTCTCCAGTGTGCTAGAGGTAAGTATAACGCTACAGGTGAACGTTTTCACCTGCAGCAAAGGAACATTTACATTTGTTTAACCAAAAATAATTTAAATGTTTCACAAATATTCTATTTTACTGAATAGTGCAGCAGACGAATAGTCAGCAAAAGATTTGGACAAACCAAATGTTTCTCTGCTGCACAAGGGTAATTAGTATACTTTCTAAAAACATAGGCCTAGATTATGAGTTGTGCGTTAGCCTTAAAAAGCAGCGTTAATAGGTCCAAACGCTGCTTTTTAACGCCCGCTGGTATTACGAGTCTTGCAGGTACAGGTGTACCACTCACTTTTTTGGCCAGACTCGGAAATACTGCAAATCCACTTACGTCAATTGCGTATCCTATATTTTCAATGGAACTTGCATAGCGCCGGTATTACGAGTCTGACCAAAAGTGAGCGGTAGACCCTCTCCTGTCAAGCCTGGTACCTCATTTAAAAGTCAGTACTTACACTACAATGCTGTAGCATAAAACTCTTAACTAAAGTGCTAAAAAGTACACTAACACCCATAAACTACCTATTAACCCCTAAACCGAGGCCCCCCCACATCGCAACCACTAAAATAAATATTTTAACCCCTAATCTGCCGAACCGGACATCGTCGCCACTATAATAAATATATTAAACCCTAAACCGCAGCACTCCCGCATTGCAAACACTATTTAAATATTATTAACCCATAATCTGCTGGCCCTAACATTGCTGCCACCTACCTACATTTATTAACCCCTAATCTGCCGCCCCCAACGTCGCCGCCGCTATAATAAAGTTATTAACCCCTAAACCTAAGTCTAACCCTAGCCCTAACACCCCCTAACTAATTAAATATAATTAAAATAAATCTAAATAAAATTACTACAATTAACTAAATTATTCCTATTTGAAACTAAATACCTATAAAATAAACCATAAGCTAGCTACAATATAACTAATAGTTACATTGTAGCTAGCTTAGGGTTTATTTTTATTTTACAGGCAACTTTGCATTTATTTTAACTAGGTAGAATAGTTATTAAATAGTTATTAACTATTTAATAACTACCTAGTTAAAATAAAGACAAACTTTCCTGTAAAATAAAACCTAACCTAAGTTACAATTACACCTAACACTACACTACAATTAAATGAATTACCTAAATTAAATACAGTTAATTACAATTAAATAAAATTATCTAAAGTACAAAAAAGCACTAAATTACAGAAAATAATAAAGAAATTACAAGATTTTTAAACTAATTAAACCTAATCTAATCCCCCTAACAAAATAAGAAAGCACTCCGAAAATAAAAAAAAGCCCTACCCTACACTAAATTACAAATAGCTCTTAAAAGGGCCCTTTGCCCCAAAGTAATCAGCTCTTTTACCTGAAAAAAAAATTACAATTCCACCCCCCAACATTAAAACCCACCACCCACACAACCAACCCTACTATAAAACCCACCCAATACTTCCTTAAAGATCACCTTACCGGGAGACGTCTTCACCCAACCGGGCAGAAGTGGTCCTCCAGATGGGCAGAAGTCTTCATCCAACCAGACAGAAGTGGTCCTCCAGATGGGCAGAAGTCTTCATCCAGACAGCATCTTCTATCTTCATCCATCCGGCATGGAGCGGGTCCATCTTCAAGATATCCAACGCGGAGCATCCTTTTCTTTCCACGGGCGACGACTGAATGAAGGTTCCTTTAAATGATGTCATCCAAGATGGCGTCCCTTCAATTTCGATTGGCTGATAGAATTCTATCAGCCAATCGGAATTAATTAATTAATTAATTGTATTTAATTTAGGTAATTAATTTAATTGTAGTGTAGTGTTAGGTTTAATTGTAACTTAGGTTAGGTTTTATTTTACAGGTAAATTTGTCTTTATTTTAACTAGGTAGTTATTAAATAGTTAATAACTATTTAATAACTATTCTACCTAGTTAAAATAAATACAAAGCTGCCTGTAAAATAAAAATAAACCCTAAGATAGCTACAATGTAACTATTAGTTATATTGTAGCTAGCGTAGGGTTTATTTTATAGGTAAGTATTTAGTTTTAAATAGGAATAATTTAGTTAATTGTAGTAATTTTATTTAGATTTATTTGAATTATATTTAAGTTAGGGGGTGTTAGGGTTAGGGTTAGACTTAGGTTTAGGGGGTTAATAACTTTATTATAGTGGTGGCGACGTTGGGGGCGGCAGATTAGGGGTTAATAAATATAGGTAGGTTGCAGTGATATTGGGGGCGGCAGAGTAGGGGTTAATAAATAAAATATAGGTGTCAGCGATGTTGGGGGCGGCAGATTAGTGGTTCATAAGTATAATGTAGGTGGCGGCAGTGTCCGGAGCGGCAGATTAGGGGTTAATAATATAATGCAGGTGTCGGCGATGTCGGGGGTGGCAGATTAGGGGTTAATAAGTGTAAGATTAGGGGTGTTTAGACTCGGGGTTCATGTTAGGGTGTTAGGTGTAAACATAAATGTATTTTCCCCATAGGAATCAATGGGGATGCATTAGGAGCTTTACATTGCTTTTTTGCAGGTGTTAGGTTTTTTTTCAGCCAGCTCTCCCCCATTGATTCCTATGGGGAAATCGTGCACGAGCACGTTTTACCAGCTCACCGCTAACGTAAGCAGCGCTGGTATTGAGGTGAGATGTGGAGCAAAATTTTGCTCTACGCTCACTTTTTTGCGGCTAACGCCGGGTTTGTAAAAAAACATAATACCAGAGCTGTGTGTAAGTGAGCGGTGAGAATAAACTTCTCATTAGCACCGCACAGCCTCTAACGCAAAACTCGTAATCCAGGCGTTAGAATCTTTCCATGTTAAAACTTTGATGGATGCTCAGGAATTCTACATATAGTGCTATAGACCCTTGCACATTCCCAAGCCTACCTCAGTATTCACTCATGAAAAGGAACTAGGCTTCAACAAACAATACCAAGGGTTTAATTTATTAAAGTCTGGCTAACATGATACACTATAGCGTATCATGTCCGCCAGACATCGCTGAATGTGGATACAATACTCTGTCCGTATTCAGCATTTCACAAGCAGTTCTAGTGAACAACTAGTGCAATACTTTCCCCTGCAGATTTGCGGCCAATTGGTTGCTAGCAGGGGGTGTCAATCAGCCTGATCGTATAGTTTCGGGCAGATTGCTGTACGCCGTCTCAGAGGTGGTGTATGTGGTCTATAGACCGCTGCTTCTTAACTCCTGTTTTCGGCGAGCCTGAAGGCCTGCATGGAGACAGGGTGAATTGGCCCAATTCTGCCAATAATAAATTGACCCCCAAGACAAGAAGATACAATTGATTACAAAAGTAAAACAGTTATTTTTTTTAAAAAAACATATTGAATCAGAATCAGGAAAGTTTAAATTTGACTTCTTTGACAATCTTTATCAGATTGTAGTGAAAATTTCTGGACCCAATTCTGTTTGGATACAGGTACCTGGGAAGTGTTCCAAGAAGATAACCTATATGAATTAGTATCTAAAGAAAACCCAGAGGGATTTTAAATAATTCATTACTTATAAAAACAGGCTCTTTAATCTGGATTTATATTTATGAATGAGTCTTAATAGACAAATATTGTCCATTTTACTTTAACTTCCAACAAGCTACAGTCAAGACTCAATGATAGATATGTCACACGAGAGGAACTAGTGATCCCATGCGGGTGCGACACTGTCCTCAATTCAACCCACACCGACCAGTAGTATATTCACGGTCATACTGCGGAGTATATTAATATAACTGCTAAACCTGCTGCTGAAGACAGAGACCCTCAGGTCGAATACATAATAATCCATTACATAAATCAGTAATACTCTGGCTTCTAGCTGCTCTATTGCATTATATCCTGTTAACTTTACTGAAGATGTGACAGTGCCTTCAAGGACCCATAATATACACAAAATTCACATTTTAAGATAAAGAAATGAAATTGATTTGAAGACAATTTAAGCTGGTACGGCTCTCCATATATCTTTGACCATGTTTACTAAAGAATATAATTTAAAGGGGCACTCAAGAGTTTTTTAAATAAATATCAGCAGTTAAGCTCTACAAAATCTGCAAATTAAATAGTTCTATTTTGTTTACAAAATATGCAGGGTTTACTAAGCTATTGCAGTCCAGGGATACATCCTTAGAAAAAAGTTTTGCCTTCATTAACTGGTCTTATCTGCTACTGTCAATGAGATGATGGATATAAATTGTGCACTGCTTTAAAGGGACATACAACCTTTTTTTTCTTTTATGATTCAGATAGAGCATACAGAACAACTTTTTATTTTACTTTTGTTATCACATTTTCTTTATTCCCTTGTTATTATTTGTTGACGGAGCATGAATGCACTACTGGGAGCTAGCTGAACCCATTGAGTAGGCCAACAACAAGAGGCCTACATGTGCAGCTCCCAATCACCAGATAGCTCACAGCTAGCTTCCTGAGCCTACCTAGGAATGTTTTTCAACAAAGGATACAAAAGAATGAAGCACATTCCATAATATAAATAAATTGGAAAATTGTTTAAAACCACATGCTCTGTCTGATCCATGCACGTTTAAATTTCTCTTTCTCTTTAATCAATCATTTTAAACTCTAACATTTACATTTTTAAATCTAATTATGCATATTAAAGAAAAAACTTTACTGTAATTTAACTGTTATGATTCCACTCCATCCAGAGAAGCCTGAGTGCATTACCCTTACATTACTACATGCTGCACAGTGATTGACTGATATATGCAGGAGCTTATTTACTTCATAAAAAGGTTTTAAATGATTTTAAAACGTATTTTGCATGTAGATCATTTGTAATACAGTGAATAATTTATGATGCAGAAACAAAAAAACAACATAAGTTAAAGGGACAGTGTAGTCAGAATGAAACTTTCATGATTCCGATAGGGCATGTAATTTTACACAACTTTCCAATTTACTTTTATCATCAAATTTGCTTTATTCTCTTGGTATTCTTTGTTGACAGCTGTACCTAGGAAGACTCTTATGGTAATGTCTAAGCCCTTGAAGGCCGCCATTTATCTCAGTGCATTACAACAGTTTTTCACAGCTGGACAGCACTAGTTCATGTGTGCCATATAGATAACATTGTGCTCACTCTCATGGATTTATTTATGAGTCAGCAGTGATTAGCTAAAATGCAAATCTGTCAAAAGGATTGAGATAAGGGGGCAGTCTGCAGATGCTTAGATACAAGGTAATCAAAGAGGTAAAAAGTATATTACTATAATAATATACTTGTATAGCGCACAACCTTGAACATAATCGACTCGCGGCACTGATAACAGGTATTATATTATTACCCAATATATAATAAATATATAATATAAATAAATCTAAATAAAATTACTATAATTAACTAAATTATTCCTATTTAAAACTAAATACTTACCTGTAAAATAAACCCTAAGCTAGCTACAATATAACTAATAGTTACATTGTAGCTATCTTAGGTTTTATTTTTATTTTACAGGCAAGTTTGTATTTATTTTAACTAGGTAGAATAGTTATTAAATAGTTATTAACTATTTAATAAATTACCTAGCTAAAATAAATACAAAGTTACCTGTAAAATATAACATAACCTAAGTTACAATTACATCTAACACTGCACTATAATTAAATTAATTCCCTAAACTAAATACAATTAAAAACAATTAAATAAAATTAGCTAAAGTACAAAAACAAACAAACACTAAATTACAGAAAACCATAAACAAATTACAAGATTTTTAAACTAATTACACCTAATCTAATGCCCCTAACAAAATAAAAAAGCCGCCCCAAAATAAAAAAAAAAAACCCTACCCTACACTAAATTACAAATAGCCCTTAAAAGGGCCTTTTGCGGGGCATTGCCCCAAAGTAATCAGCTCTTTTACCTGTAAAAAAATACTAATCCCCCCAACATTAAAACCCACCACCCACACAACCAACCCTACTCTAAAACCCACCCAATACCCTCTTAAAAAAAACTAACACTAACCCCTTGAAGATCACCTTACCGGGAGAAGTCTTCATCCAACCGGACTGAAGTCCTCAACAAATCCGGCAGAAGTGGTCCTCCAGACGGGCAGAAGTGGTCCTCCAGACGGGCAGAAGTCTTCATCCAGACGGCATCTTCTATCTTCATCCATCCGGCGCGGAGCGGGTCCATCTTCAAGACATCTGACGCGGAGCATCCTCTTCTTTCCACGGCGTCCCTTAGATTCCGATTGGCTGATCAGCCAATCGGAATTAAGGTAGGAAAAATACTATTGGCTGATGAAATCAGCCAATAGGATTGAACTTCAATCCTATTGGCTGATCCAATCAGCCAATAGGATTGAGCTGGCATTCTATTGGCTGTTCCAATCAGCCAATAGAATGCCAGCTCAATCCTATTGGCTGATTGCATCAGCCAATAGGATTTTTTCTACTTTAATTCCGATTGGCTGATAGAATTCTATCAGCCAATTGGAATTGAAGGGACGCCATCTTGGATGACGTCACTTAAAGGTACCTTCATTCTTCAGTCGCCGTGGAAAGAAGAAGATGCTCCGCATCGGATGTCTTGAAGATGGATCCGCTCCGCGCCGGATGGATGAAGATAGAAGATGTCGTCTGGATGAAGACTTCTGCCCATCTAGAGGACCACTTCTGCCTGTCTGGAGGACCACTTCTGCCGGATTCGTTGAGGACTTCGGCCTGGTTGGATGAAGACTTCTCCTGGTAAGGTGATCTTCAAGGGGTTAGTGTTAGTTTTTTTTTAAGGGGGTATTGGGTGGGTTTTAGAGTAGGGTTGGTTGTGTGGGTGGTGGGTTTTAATGTTGGGAGGGATTTTTAATTTTTTTTTAAAGGTAAAAGAGCTGATTTTGTTTATTATTATTGTTTATTATTTTCTGTAATTTAGTGGGGTTTTTTTGTACTTTAGCTAATTTTATTTAATTGTATTTAATTTAGGGACTTAATTTAATTACAGTGTAGTATTAGGTGTAATTGTAACTTAGGTTAGGTTTTATTTTACAGGTACTTTTGTATTTATTTTAGCTAGGTAGTTAATTAAATAGTTAATAACTATTTAATAACTATTCTACCTAGTTAAATTAAATACAAACTTGCCTGTAAAATAAAAATAAATCCTAAACTAGATACAATGTAACTATTAGTTATGTTTTAGCTAACTTAGGCCTAGATTTGGAGTTTGGCGTTAGCCGTGAAAACCAGCGTTAGAGGCTCCTAACGCTGGTTTTGGCCGCCCGCTGGTATTTGGAGTCAGTGATTAAAGGGTCTAACGCTCACTTTTCAGCCGCGACTTTTCCATACCGCAGATCCCCTTACGTCAATTGCGTATCCTATCTTTTCAATGGGATCTTCCTAACGCCGGTATTTAGAGTAGTTTCTGAAGTGAGCGTTAGAGCTCTAACGACAAAACTCCAGCCGCAGGAAAATAGCAGTAGTTAAAAGCTTTCTGGGCTAACGCCGGTTCATAAAGCTCTTAACTACTGTACCCTAAAGTACACTAACACCCATAAACTACCTATGTACCCCTAAACCGAGGTCCCCCCACATCGCCGCCACTCGATTAAAATTTTTTAACCCCTAATCTGCCGACCGCCACCTACGTTATACTTATGTACCCCTAATCTGCTGCCCCTAACCCCGCCGACCCCTGTATTACATTTATTAACCCCTAACCTGCCCCCCACAACGTCGCCGCCAGCTACTTAAAATAATTAACCCCTAATCTTCCGACCGCAAAGCGCCGCCACCTACGTTATCCCTATGTACCCCTAATCTGCTGCCCCTAACACCGCCGACCCCTATATTATATTTATTAACCCCTAATCTGCCCCCCTCAACGTCGCCGACATCTGCCTACACTTATTAACCCCTAATCTGCCGAGCGGACCTGAGCGCTACTATAATAAAGTTATTAACCCCTAACCCGCCTCACTAACCCTATCATAAATAGTATTAACCCCTAATCTGCCCTCCCTAACATCGCCGACACCTAACTTCAATTATTAACCCCTAATCTGCCGACCGGAGCTCATCGCTACTATAATAAATGGATTAACCCCTAAAGCTAAGTCTAACCCTAACACTAACACCCCCCTAAGTTAAATATAATTTAAATCTAACGAAATAAATTAACTCTTATTAAATAAATTATTCCTATTTAAAGCTAAATACTTACCTGTAAAATACATCCTAATATAGCTACAATATAAATTATAATTATATTATAGCTATTTTAGGATTTATATTTATTTTACAGGCAACTTGGTAATTATTTTAACCAGGTACAATAGCTATTTAATAGTTACCTAGTTAAAATAATAACAAATTTACCTGTAAAATAAATCCTAACCTAAGATATAATTAAACCTAACACTACACTATCAATAAATTAATTAAATAAACTACCTACAATTACCTACAATTAACCTAACACTACACTATCAATAAATTAATTAAACACAATAAACTAGCTAAAGTACAAAAAATAAAAAAGAACTAAGTTACAAAAAAAAAAAAAATATTTACAAACATAAGAAAAATATTACAACAATTTTAAACTAATTACACCTACTCTAAGCCCCCTAATAAAATAACAAAGCCCCCCAAAATAAACAATTCCCTACCCTATTCTAAATTAAAAAAGGTAAAAGCTCTTTTACCTTACCAGCCCTGAACAGGGCCCTTTGCGGGGCATGCCCCAAGAATTTCAGCTCTTTTGCCTGTAAAAAAAAACATACAATACCCCCCCCCCCAACATTACAACCCACCACCCACATACCCCTAATCTAACCCAAACCCCCCTTAAATAAACCTAACACTAAGCCCCTGAAGATCTTCCTACCTTGTCTTCACCATCCAGGTTCACCGATCCGTCCTGAAGAGCTCCTCCGATGTCCTGATCCAAGCCCAAGCGGGGGGCTGAAGAGGTCCATGATCCGGTCAAAGTCTTCATCCAAGCGGGGCAGAAGAGGATCTTCCATCCGATTGAAGTCTTCATCCAAGCAGCATCCATCCGGAGCGAAGCGGCAGGATCCTGAAGACCTCCAGCGCGGAACATCCATCCGGCCCGACGACTGAACGACGAATGACTGTTCCTTTAAGGGACGTCATCCAAGATGGCGTCCCTCGAATTCCGATTGGCTGATAGGATTCTATCAGCCAATCGGAATTAAGGTAGGAATTTTCTGATTGGCTGATGGAATCAGCCAATCAGAATCAAGTTCAATCCGATTGGCTGATCCAATCAGCCTATCAGATTGAGCTCGCATTCTATGGGCTGATCGGAACAGCCAATAGAATGCGAGCTCAATCTGATTGGCTGATTGGATCAGCCAATCGGATTGAACTTGATTCTGATTGGCTGATTCCATCAGCCAATCAGAAAATTCCTACCTTAATTCCGATTGGCTGATAGAATCCTATCAGCCAATCGGAATTCGATGGACGCCATCTTGGATGACGTCCCTTAAAGGAACAGTCATTCGTCGTTCAGTCGTCGGGCCGGATGGATGTTCCGCGCTGGAGGTCTTCAGGATCCTGCCGCTTCGCTCCGGATGGATGCTGCTTGGATGAAGACTTCAATCGGATGGAAGATCCTCTTCTGCCCCGCTTGGATGAAGACTTTGACCGGATCATGGACCTCTTCAGCCCCCCGCTTGGGCTTGGATCAGGACATCGGAGGAGCTCTTCAGGACGGATCGGTGAACCTGGATGGTGAAGACAAGGTAGGAAGATCTTCAGGGGCTTAGTGTTAGGTTTATTTAAGGGGGGTTTGGGTTAGATTAGGGGTATGTGTGTGGTGGGTTGTAATGTTGGGGGGGGGGGTATTGTATGTTTTTTTTTACAGGCAAAAGAGCTGAAATTCTTGGGGCATGCCCCACAAAGGGCCCTGTTCAGGGCTGGTAAGGTAAAAGAGCTTTTACCTTTTTTAATTTAGAATAGGGTAGGGAATTTTTTATTTTGGGGGGCTTTGTTATTTTATTAGGGGGCTTAGAGTAGGTGTAATTAGTTTAAAATTGTTGTAATATTTTTCTTATGTTTGTAAATATTTTTTTATTTTTTGTAACTTAGTTCTTTTTTATTTTTTGTACTTTAGCTAGTTTATTTAATTGTATTTATTTGTAGGAATTGTGTTTAATTAATTAATTTATTGATAGTGTAGTGTTAGGTTAATTGTAGGTAATTGTAGGTAGTTTATTTAATTAATTTATTGATAGTGTAGTGTTAGGTTTAATTATATCTTAGGTTAGGATTTATTTTACAGGTAAATTTGTTATTATTTTAACTAGGTAACTATTAAATAGCTATTGTACCTGGTTAAAATAATTACCAAGTTGCCTGTAAAATAAATATAAATCCTAAAATAGCTATAATATAATTATAATTTATATTGTAGCTATATTAGGATGTATTTTACAGGTAAGTATTTAGCTTTAAATAGGAATAATTTATTTAATAAGAGTTAATTTATTTCGTTAGATTTAAATTATATTTAACTTAGGGGGGTGTTAGTGTTAGGGTTAGACTTAGCTTTAGGGGTTAATACATTTATTATAGTAGCGGTGAGCTCCGGTCGTCAGATTAGGGGTTAATAATTGAAGTTAGGTGTCGGCGATGTTAGGGAGGGCAGATTAGGGGTTAATACTATTTATGATAGGGTTAGTGAGGTGGATTAGGGGTTAATAACTTTATTATAGTAGCGCTCAGGTCCGCTCGGCAGATTAGGGGTTAATAAGTGTAGGCAGGTGTCGGCGACGTTGAGGGGGGCAGATTAGGGGTTAATAAATATAATATAGGGGTCGGCGGTGTTAGGGGCAGCAGATTAGGGGTACATAAGGATAACGTAGGTGGCGGCGCTTTGCGGTCGGCAGATTAGGGGTTAATTATTGTAGGTAGCTGGCGGCAACGTTGTGGGGGGCAGATTAGGGGTTAATAAATATAATATAGGGGTCGGCGATGTTAGGGCAGCAGATTAGGGGTACATAGGGATAACGTAGGTTGCGGCGGTTTACGGAGCGGAAGATTAGGGGTTAAAAAAAATATGCAGGGGTCAGCGATAGCGGGAGCGGCAGATTAGGGGTTAATAAGTGTAAGGTTAGGGGTGTTTAGACTCGGGGTACATGTTAGAGTGTTAGGTGCAGACGTAGGAAGTGTTTCCCCATAGGAAACAATGGGGCTGCGTTAGGAGCTGAACGCTGCTTTTTTGCAGGTGTTAGGTTTTTTTTCAGCTCAAACAGCCCCATTGTTTCCTATGGGGATATCGTGCACGAGCACGTTTTTGAGGCTGGTCGCGTCCGTAAGCAACTCTGGTATCGAGAGTTGCATTTGCGGTAAAAATGCTCTACGCTCCTTTTTTGGAGCCTAACGCAGCATTTGTTTGAACTCTCGATACCAGAGTTAAATTTATGGTGCGGCCAGAAAAAAGCCTGCGGAGCGTTAACAGCCCTTCTACCGCCGAACTCCAAATCTAGGCCTTAGGGTTTATTTCATAGGTAAGTATTTAGTTTTAAATAGGAATAATTTAGTTAATTATACTAATTTTATTTAGATTTATTTTAAATATATTTAAGTTAGGGGGGGGTTAGGGTTAGACTTAGGTTTAGGGGTTAATATGTTTATTATAGTGGCAGCGACGTTGGGGGTGGCAGATTAGGGGTTAATAAATGTAGTTAGGTTGCGTCGACATTTGGGGGCGGCAGATTAGGGGTTCATAAGTATAATGTAGGTGGCGGCGGGTGTCCGGAGCGGCAGATTAGGGATTAATAATATAATGCAGGTGTCGACGATGTCTGGGGCAGCAGATTAGAGGTTAATAAGTGTAAGATTAGGAGTGTTTAGACTCGGGGTTCATGTTAGGGTGTTAAGTGTAGACATAATTTTTATTTCCCCATAGGAATCAATGGGGCTGCGTTAGGAGTTTTACGCTGCTGTTTTGCAGGTGTTTTTTCAGCCGTCTCTCCCTGTTGATTCCTATGGGGAAATCGTGCAAGAGCATGTTACAACAGCTCACCGCTGACTTAAGCAGCGCTGGTATTGGAGTGCGTTAAGGAGCAAAATTTTGCTCAACGCTCACTTCTTGTCGTTTAACGACGGGTTTGTAAAAACTCGTAATACCAGCAGTGCATGTAAGTGAGCGGTGAGGGAAAACTGCTCGTTAGCACTGCATAGCCTCTAACGCAAAACTCGTAATCTAGCCGATTGTTATTAACCTACTTTCACGCAAGGTTGTCCTGAAATTCTGGCCTGTTAGGGAGGCCTGAGGACAGGTTTGAAACCCCCTGGCATAGACACATGGCACAAGAGGTATATTTTAATGCATCATAACTATGTTTTGGGAAAGTCTTAAAAAGAATACTGTTAAAGACTCACACAGGCCAATATGATGCTTATATATTAGTCACGCTTAACCAATATCAAATAA
The DNA here is from genome assembly GCF_027579735.1 of Bombina bombina. NCBI lineage: Eukaryota > Metazoa > Chordata > Amphibia > Anura > Bombinatoridae > Bombina > Bombina bombina. The sequence continues at coordinate 126,267,107 of NC_069505.1, read as the reverse complement.
AATTATTTGTCTTCATCTAAGGAGTTAAAAAGGGGAGATAAATTGACTTGCTTATGTATTAATGTGTCTAGTGTTAATAAAAAAATCACAGAATTGGAAAGGTTTCACTTTTAAAGGGATACTAAACACAATTTTTTTCTTCCATGATTCAGACAGAGCATGCAATTTTATACAACTTTCTAATTTACGTCAATTAGCTAATTTACTTCATTCTCTTGATATCCTTTGCTGAAAAGCATATCTAGATAGACTTAGTAACTGCTAACTTGTGGCTGCACATAGATGCCTCAAGTGATTGGCTCAACCATGTGCATTGCTATTTCTTCAACAAAGGATATCTAAAGAATGAAGCAAATGAGATAATAGAAGTAAATTGGAAAGTTCTTTAACCCCTTAACGACCATAGCCATACCTTGTATGGCGCTGATCATTAAGCCTTCATTGGGCGTTTCTCTTCCACAATCTCGCTAAAAGTAGCGAGATTGTGCTATTTCTGCATGCCCCCACGAGTGGGGCACTGAAGAAATAGACTTGCAGAGGTACCAATGTAGAGAGGGACACTCTGTGTCCCTCTCTGCACCGGGAAGTGGTGGTGCCGATCTTTGGTGGTGTGGGAGGGTTAGGAGTGAGGCAGGTGGGTGGCCCATCGCTGGAGGGGGCGGGAGGAGTGGGAACAGGTGGGACCACTACACTACAGAAGAAAAAAAAACCTCTGAGAGTGGCAGGGAGGGGGAAGAAGGGAGAGGGTGCTCCTATAGTGGAGGGGAGGATTAGAGGGTAGGAGAAATTTATTTTTTATTTAACAGAATTGAAAAATGATGGAAACGGGGTACTGGCAGACAGCTGCCAGTAACTAAGATGATGGAAATTAGTTAGAGGGGGGAGGGTTAGAGAGTTTTTTTGGGAGTGATCAGGGAGGTGCGAAGGTAAGGGGTAATCCTACACTGAAGAAAATAATATTAATAAACAAAATAATTAAAAAATATATAAAAAATGGTCTAAAACTGCATACTGGCAGACTGTCTGCAATTATTTAAGATGGGGGTGACCAATGGGGGGTGGGGGAGGGAAGAGAGATCTTTGAGAGGGATCAGGGGGTGCGAAGTGTCAGGATGGAGGGTAATCGCTACACTAAAGCTAAAATTAAACTTACAAGCTACCTAATTAACCCCTTCACTGAAGTGTGGTGCGCAGCTGCAATTAGTGGCCTTCTAATTACCAAAAACCAATGGCAAAGCCATATATGTCTGCTATTTATGAACAAAGGGGATCCCAGAGAAGCTTTTACAACCATTTTTGCTATGATTGCCCAAGCTGTTTGTAAATCATTTCAGTGAGAAACCTAAAGTTTGTGAAAAAGTTAACTTTTTTATTTGATCGCATTTAGCGGTTAAATGGTGGCATGAAATATACCAAAATGGGCCTAGATCAATACTTTGGGTTTTCTACTAAAAATATATATATAGTTTTGACAAGCAAATAAAAAAACAAGGCTATATTTCTGTTTAAATGTAGTGATGGCAAAAATGCTAAAAAATATCTGGTCTTTTGGGAAAGGTTTAGTTTGAAATGCCTGGTCCTTAAGGGGTTAAATTGTCTTCTCTATCTGAATCATGAAATAATAATTTGGGTTTTAATGTCCCTTTAGTAGTGATGGGGACATGACTCTTTCCCACCACATGAGCCAGCTTACTGTCAGGAACCCCACCATTCCACCTTAACCAGATCAGATACAGATCGAATACCACCTTTATTTTCAATTAGTATCCTCTCTTTCCCTATTTAACCTGCATTTTCCCAAGGATCCTTGCTGGTTTATTGAAGTGCTTTCCTCACCTCACCAGCTCACTACCTTGCACCTTGTAAACGAAAGAGTGTTACTTCCACAGTGTCTCCTAACGTCTCTTACTGAACGGAACCAAGAGCTGTCTGCTGCATCCTGTGACGTCATCTCCGGCAGCGCGATCACTCTCTCTCTCTCCAGCTGACTACAAGGCAGCTCCGCTCTCAGCCACCACACAGCGTAACCTGCAGCACGGTCCCACATCTACCAGGAACATCAGACCCGCTGTATTCAGCTCATTACCGCACTAGCAGGGATACCTATCGACAGCTGGGAGATCAGGTTCCATATTGCCTAGTTATCAGGCTAGTTGTTAGCCCTATGACTTGTTTCCACAGCACATGTAAAAACTCAGTGACAGCTGGGAGTACAGCTCCCAATTGTTATAAATACAGGCTTTTTGTTTGCATATTTACCTGTTCCTTGAGCACATGTATAGCATGTTTATATTCTAAAGAAGTAATACTAAAGCAAAGTATCAGTTACATAGATTTACTCTGTTCCATGATCCTGTGTAAAACTATACTGTGAAACATAACAATACTTTCATGCCTAATCGCTACCCATTAATACTGCTGATATCACTGGGAAATACAAATAGGCAAGATAATAAAAAATAATCAAGTTTATGTTTCCTCGCTAGCAAACAGACTTCTTTATTTGTCACACTCACTTTTATTGGTTGAAGATACTAATTCATACAAGTAGTATATAGCAGCTACCACTAGTCTCTTTACACTTACCTACGTTGTTCCAGTGTTCCATGAGGTGCAACCTTGTAGCGACTCTTTGTAACTTTGATCTGACACCTGCACTGAAGCATCTGCCTAGCATTAAATATCGGTTTGCTATGGGTGAGAAGAAGAACCTGTGCCTTATCGCCCACGCCATCATGAGCCCCTTGTGTGAGAGTCCTATTGATGTTCAGGAAGAGACCTACAAGCTCATTTGGGGAGTCTTGCTGGTAGACTCTGAGGGGGCTACTTATCAAGCCGTCTACTTTTCTGGCTTCGCCGGCCCAATACGTCCGCCTAAGCTCGCCTACCTTCGCCGCCGCGGACCTTGAATACGTTCGCCTAAGTTATCAAATAAAGCTGTCAAAAAGCTGCGGGGCGATGAGCAGCGGACTGTGACAGTTATCACTCATCCGATCTCGCTGCCCTTCGGCTTTTTCCCAGCTTTATTGCTAGCCTGTCACTAAGCACTCACACTAAACTACACTGTTCTACCCCCTATACCGGCGCCCCCGGAGGCCCCCGCAACTAAATAAAGTTACTAACCCCCTAAACCGCCGCTCCTAGACCCCGCCGCAAGTCTTATAAATGTATTAACCCCTAAACCGCCGCTCCCGGACACCGCTGCCACCTACATTATACCTAGTAACCCCTATCCTGCCCCCCTATACCGTCGCCCTCTATTATAAAATTATTAACCCCTATCCTGCTGATCCCGCACCTCTCCGCAACTAAATAAATAGTTTAACCCCTAAACCGCCGCTCCATGAACCCGCCGCAACCTATAATAAATTTATTAACCCCTATCCTGCCCCCCACTACGCCGCCGCCACTGTAATAAAATGATTAACCCCTAAACCTAAGTCTAACCCTAACCATAACGCCCCCCTAACTTAAATATTAATTAAATAAATCTAAATAAATTAACTCTTATTAACTAAATGAATCCTATTTAAAACTAAATACTTACCTTTAAAATAAACCCTAATATAGCTACAATGTAATTAATAATTATATTATAGCTATCTTAGGATTTATATTTATTTTACAGGTAACTTTGTATTTATTTTAGCTAGTTAGAATAGTTATTAAATAGTTATTAACTATTTAATAACTACCTAGCTAAAAGAAATACAAAATTACCTGTAAAATAAATCCTAACTTAAGTTACAATTAAACCTAATACTACACTATCATTAAATTAACTAAATAAACTACCTACAAAGAACTACAATGAAATACAATTACATAAACTAACTAAAGTACAAAAAATAAAAAAAGCTAAGTTACAAAAAATAAAAAATTAAGTTACAAACATGTTAAAAATATTACAACAATTTTAAGCTACTTACACCTAATCTAAGCCCCCTAATAAAATAACAAACCCCCCCAAAATAAAAAAAATCCCTACCCTATTCTAAATTACATAAATTTCAAAGCTCTTTTACCTTACCAGCCCTTAAAAGGGCCATTTGTGGGGGCATGCCCCAAAGAAAACAGCTCTTTTGCCTGTAAAATAAAAATACAACCCCCCCCCCAACATTAAAACCCACCACCCACATACCCCTAATCTAACCCAAACCCCCCTTACAAAAACCTAACACTAATCCCCTGAAGATCATCCTACCTTGAGTCGTCTTCACTCAGCCGAGCCACCGATGGAACTGAAGAGGACATCCGGAGCGGAAGAAGTTAATCCTCCAAGCGGCGCTGAAGAAGTCTTCGATCCGGCCGATGTCATCTTCAAAGAGGCGCTGAAGAGGTCTTCTATCCGGGCGAAGTCATCTTCCAAGCCGGGTCTTCAATCTTCCTTCCGCCGACGCGGAACCACCTTCTTCACCGACGGACTACGACGAATGACGGCTCCTTTAAGGGACGTCATCCAAGATGGCGTCCCCTCAATTCCGATTGGCTGATAGGATTCTATCAGCCAATCGGAATTAAGGTAGGAAAATCTGATTGGCTGATGGAATCAGCCAATCAGATTGAGCTCGCATTCTATTGGCTGTTCCGATCAGCCAATAGAATGCGAGCTCAATCTGATTGGCTGATTGGATCAGCCAATCGGATTGAACTTGAATCTGATTGGCTGATTCCATCAGCCAATCAGATTTTCCTACCTTAATTCCGATTGGCTGATAGAATCCTATCAGCCAATCGGAATTGAGGGGACGCCATCTTGGATGACGTCCCTTAAAGGAGCCGTCATTCGTCGTAGTCCGTCGGTGAAGAAGGTGGTTCCGCGTCGGCGGAAGGAAGATTGAAGACCCGGCTTGGAAGATGACTTCGCCCGGATAGAAGACCTCTTCAGCGCCTCTTTGAAGATGACATCGGCCGGATCGAAGACTTCTTCAGCGCCGCCTGGATGATGACTTCATCGGATGGAAGATTTCTTCAGCGCCGCTTGGAGGATTAACTTCTTCCGCTCCGGATGTCCTCTTCAGTTCCATCGGTGGCTCGGCTGAGTGAAGACGACTCAAGGTAGGATGATCTTCAGGGGATTAGTGTTAGGTTTTTGTAAGGGGGGTTTGGGTTAGATTAGGGGTATGTGGGTGGTGGGTTTTAATGTTGGGGGGGGTTGTATTTTTATTTTACAGGCAAAAGAGCTGAACTTTTTGGGGCATGCCCCCACAAATGGCCCTTTTAAGGGCTGGTAAGGTAAAAGAGCTTTGAAATTTATGTAATTTAGAATAGGGTAGGGATTTTTTTTATTTTGGGGGGGTTTGTTATTTTATTAGGGGGCTTAGATTAGGTGTAAGTAGCTTAAAATTGTTGTAATATTTTTAACATGTTTGTAACTTAATTTTTTATTTTTTGTAACTTAGCTTTTTTTATTTTTTGTACTTTAGTTAGTTTATGTAATTGTATTTCATTGTAGTTCTTTGTAGGTAGTTTATTTAGTTAATTTAATGATAGTGTAGTATTAGGTTTAATTGTAACTTAAGTTAGGATTTATTTTACAGGTAATTTTGTATTTCTTTTAGCTAGGTAGTTATTAAATAGTTAATAACTATTTAATAACTATTCTAACTAGCTAAAATAAATACAAAGTTACCTGTAAAATAAATATAAATCCTAAGATAGCTATAATATAATTATTAATTACATTGTAGCTATCTTAGGGTTTATTTTACAGGTAAGTATTTATTTTTAAATAGGAATAATTTATTAAAGTATAGTGTAGTGTTAGGTGTAATTGTAACTTAGGTTAGGATTTATTTCACAGGTACATTTCTCTTTATTTTAGCTAGGTAAGCTATTAAATAGTTAATAACTATTTAATAGCTATTGTACATGGTTAAAATAAATTGAAAGGTACCTGTAAAATAAAAATAAATCCTAAGATAGCTAGAATATAATTATTATTTATATTGTAGCTATATTAGGGTTTATTTTAAAGGTAAGTATTTAGTTTTAAATAGGATTCATTTAGTTAATAAGAGTTAATTTATTTAGATTTATTTAATTAATATTTAAGTTAGGGGGCGTTAGGGTTAGGGTTAGGTTTAGGGGTTAATCATTTTATTACAGTGGCGGCGGCGTAGTGGGGGGCAGGATAGGGGTTAATAAATTTATTATAGGTGGCGACGGTGTAGGGGGGGCAGATTAGGGGTTAATAAATGTATTATAGGTGGCGACGGTGTAGGGGGGGCAGGATAGGGGTTAATACATTTAATATAGGTTGCGGCGGGTTCAGGGAGCGGCGGGTTAGGGGTTAATACATTTATTATAGTTGCGGTGGGCTCCGGGAGCGGCGGTTTAGGGGTTAATATGTATAGAGTAGCTTGCGGTGGGCTCCGGGAGCGGCGGTTTAGGGGGTAATAACTTTATTTAGTTGCGGCGGTGTAGGGGGGGTCAGATTAGTGGTGTTTAGACTCGGGGTACATGTTAGGGTGTTAGGTGTAGACAGCTCCCATAGAAATCAATGGGATGTCTGTCAGCAGCGAACTTGTACTTTCGCTATGGTCAGACTCCCATTGATTCCTATGGGATCCGCCGCCTCCAGGCTGGCGCTTTGAAAACCAGGTACGCTGGGCCGTAAAAGTGCCGAGCGTACCTGCTAGTTTTTTGATAGCTAGCAAAAGTAGTGAGAATGTGCCGCACTTGTGTGCGGAACATCTGGAGTGACGTAAGAATCGATCTGTGTCGGACTGAGTCCGGCGGATCGAAGCTGACGTCACAAAATTCTACTTTTGCCGGTCTCGAGCCTTTGATAACTAAGGCGTATCAGCCTCGCCACAAATACGCTGCGGAATACGCAGCGTATTTGAGGTTGACGGCTTGATAACTACCCCCCAGTGGGTCCAGCTTGTGCAGATTAACACCATACATGCTGTCATAAGCTCTGACGAAGCTGTATGGTGAAACGATCATTGGTGATCTCTATTTGTCTCCTTGTGTAAACTTCTTGTCCTGCAGAGAGTAACTTAAATGAATTGAGGAGCTTGGAAACACAGCTGCGTAACTGGTAGGATACAGGCTTGCTTTCTACTCCTCTCTATTTTATACCGTAGACACATGCAATGTGACAGGGGTACTTATCAAATGAGTTAAAAACACCATACAAAGTTGCACCCTACTACGTGTGACTTAGACCCTGCTCCAACTCAGCTCATATCTGGATGCATTGAAACACTCGCCCCAGCCCTCACAAAAAAAAAAAAAACACAGGAGACTTCCCAGATCCTCTAAAAGAAGCTGTGGTAAAACCACTCCTAAAGAAACCTTTATTAGACCCAGACTGCATGACTAATTACAGACCAGTATCCAACCTTCCATTTCTGGCAACTCAACTGGAAGCCCATCTATCACGCCTGAACATATTCGATCCTCCCATGTCTCCCATGCTATTCACAATTTACTTACTACCACTGAGGCACATCATTAACCAACATTGCCTAAGGTATCACTGTTACACTGATGACACACAACTCTACTTCTCCTTTGCAACAGATACTACAGACCCAGCATGCTGCATAAACAGTTGCTTAACAGACCTCATAGAATGGATGAATGCTAGCTGTCTCAAAGTGAACCCAGAAAAAACAGAGTTACTCTTGGTGAGGGGACCCCGGGCATCAAAAATATCCCATGATCACCCAAGTGGCCTGGAGCTTGGAGGCTCTGAACTCGTTAGTTTAGCAAAGGTACAAAACCTCGTAGTGCTGATTGATGCTGGGCTATCTTTTAAACAGCAGATTTCCTCCGTAATAAAATCTGCCCACTTTCATCTGAAAAACATAGCCAGGATACAACACTTAATTCCACCCAATGATATGCCAACATTAATCCATGCATTTGTATCCTCTAGGCTAGATTACTGCAATGCACTTTACTTGGGCCTCCCAAAAAAAGAACTCCATCGCCTTCAGTCGGTGCAAAACGCAGCAGCCAGACTACTGACCAATCAAACTCGCTCCTGCCATATAACACCTGTTTTCCACTCCCTGCATTGGCTTCCAACTAAATGGCGAACATATTTTAAAATAGGCCTGCTGACCTTCAAAGCCTTAAACAACCAAGGCTCACAGTACCTGAAAGAGCTTCTGACACCCTAATCCCATCCCGCTCACTTAGGTCAGCCAACACATCCCTCCTCTCAGTGCCAAGAATAAGGACAAACTCAGGCTCCAGAGCATTCGGCCACGCTGCCCCTACTTTCTGGAACTCTTTACCATGCGCAATCAGAGAGGCAAAGTCCTTACAGACTTTTTTAAAAAAGCTAAAGACCCACCTCTTCCATCAAGCATTCAGTCTGCTTCTCTGACCTTTAGAAATTCCTAACTTTTATATCTTATGTTGGTATATTTGTAAAGGGCTTTGAGTCTCACAGGGAGAAAAGCGCTATATAAATTGCAAATTATTATTATTATATATTATCAGGTGTTAGCGTACCGGAAGCACTCCGGCCCTCCGCCTGTTTGGTGTGGCGTTTCCCTGTCATACTTGCAGCATAAGGGGGAAAACTTTACCTTTATGTGCAGTCTATTGCCTACGGTTAGTGAGTGAGGCAGCTTCATAGCCAGTATTGTTCTGCTCTACACTACCTGCAGCATGCCAGCTCCTGCATCCCACTCTCAGAACAGCCACGGGCTGACAAGCTTTGATTTTCGGACCACAACTGAACAGTCATCATCTATTGGATCTGTATGTATTGACTACAGCCGGAACCCTCTCTATTACTGTCTATGCGACAGGTATTGATTCGGGACTTTCCATTTGGTAACTATCAGGATGGCCGTTTATTTATGGATCTCTTTACACAATTGGACTTTTTGTATTTTGTCTTTGAGACCAAGCAATATATATGATCTCACGTCTATATGTCTCTCCATCAGTTTATATAGTGTAACTTAAAGGGACAGTCTAGTCAAAATTAAACTTTCATGATTTAGATAGGGCATGCAATTGTTAACAACTTTCAAATTTACTTTAATCATCAAATTTGCTTTGTTCCCTTGGTGGTATTTTTGAAAAGCTAAACCTAGTAAGGCTCAAACTGATTTCTAAACCGTTGAAAACTGCCTCCTAGCTCAGAGCATTTTGAAAAGTTCACAGTTAGACAGTACTAGCTCATGTGTGTCATATGGATAACATTGAGCTCACTCCCGTGGAGTTATTTAGGAGTCTGCACTGATTGGCTAAACTGCATGTCTGTCAAAAGCACTGAGATAATGGGGCAGTCTGCAGAGGCTTAGATACAAGGTAATCACAGAGGTAAAAAGTATATAAATATAAACGTGTTGGTTATGCAAAACTGAGGAATGGGTAATAAAGGGATTATTTATCTTTTTAAACAATAACAATTCTGGTGTAGACTGTCCCTTTAATAAATTGCATTGCACACTTACATACTCTTATCTGTTGTTTCTCTATCAGTGTGAATGGCCATATTTTATATATATCCAGTCTTTCTAATTGAAGTGTTTTGAGGCAAGAGTGCTAAATATAAGTACTTCATTTTCTTTTTAATTATTTACATATTATAATATTACTTAAGCACCGGTCTATACTTGACTTTTTGCCTACACAAAATACCTGTGCGTTTTACATCATTTTTTAATCCTGTTACCCATTTTGTGAGTGAATTTCTTTCTTATTTCTATCATGTTTGCAGCTGACTATATCACATTATGAGGCACCCCCATTTTCTTTTGTTTTAGATAAGTTGGAAAGTTGTTTAAATTGTATGCTCCACCTTAATCATTAAAGGGATATTAAACCCAAAACATTTCTTTTGGGATTCCGACAGAGAATACAAGTTTAAAAAGGTTTCCAATTTACTTCTATAATCAAATTTGCTTTGTAACCATTTTATTGTTTCTTGAAGAGATACCGAGATAAGTGTCTTCTGCACTAGATGGTAGGAAATAGTGCTGCTATCTAGTGCTTTTGCTATGACTAACGTTTTTGCAAAACTGCTGCCATATAGTGCTGCAGACATGTGCACGCTATAGAGCTTTTAAACAAAAGATGCAAAGAAAACAAAGAAAATGTGATAATATAGCTAAATTAGAAAGTTGCTTAAAATCGCATGAAATCATGAAGCAAAAAGTTTGACTTTCATGTCGTTTTAAATTTGACTTTACTGTCCCTTTAAATACATTTTTGTGGAGGAGCCTGACCAAGCTCTAAGATGGCAGCTTAGCTTTGAAGCTCCGTGCAGAACTTAAATTTTTCATTAGCAAAGCATGCTTCTTTGTTGACCCAATGCCCTGAAAACTATAACCAGCAGCACCCAAGAGGAGACATTGTCCCCCACAGCTTCATCAAAGCAGCGGCACCAGATCAACGGAGCACAACACTATTGGGGCCTACGGCACTTCATATCTACCCGCCACACAGCTCAGACTCCATTGTCGGCTAACCCGCCATCACTATACCTGGGGTCCTGGGGCCCTACTCGGAGACCGGACCCATAGTGGCCGGGAGGAACAGACAGGAGGCAAAAGGAGAACGACGCGGGAAGCTCCAACAGCGGGAACAGAACGGGGCAAGTACCGCGATCATTGAACACCCCACACAACAGCGCACACGAGCCGAAACACACTGGCCCAGAGCAGCAGCGCCGAGGATCACAGCTAACATACTCCCGCATCAGAGGTAAGGGAGTTTTCTGCGCTCAGCTGACAGGACACACAGTAAGGCCAGCAACTGTCCTAAACAGCCAAGAGGGACACTTAATATGATAGCGGGACCAACCCAGATTATAATAAAAACAGTATAGAGACATAAATCCGCTTCCCCTTTTTTGGTGCTCCTGGTGACAATCTTAAGCTTTTAGGATAAAAACATCAAGAGGGAACTTAAATAGAGCAACAGGGGCCATCCTGCACTATAAAAGTTGAAACACAGTGCAACTATAAACCTAACTCTTTACAGCAACATCAATTACAGAGGGGGGCTGTTTGCTAACCACTACAAAGAGACTTCACTGTTCCTGCGGGGCACTAGGACAGCACTGATTAGCCATGACAGCCAAGAAACTCACAAAAATAGATAAAAATCTGAAATCCACAGCAATGGATAATTTTCTTAAACCAACCAAGGGATTGGTAATAACAGAGCCATTGGGGGAAACAGAGGAAGGGATCCACGCTCCTACTTCAAATTCCACAGAGGCCTCAGGAAAGGGGGTGAGCATGACAAGAGATGATCTCCACACACTTGTATCTAAAGAGGATATGGCCTTAGGCTTCGAGAAAGTAATGAGCAAAATAGACAGCCTTCATTCATCAATCACAAATAGCCTAGCTGAAATTAAACAGGACTTGTCTGAGCTGGGAGACAGAGTAGAGGCAGTGGAGAGTGAACAGGAGACCCTAACTGAGGGAGTGGCAGTCAACTCAGATTCTATTGCATCCCACCAACAAATGCTTCTAGACCTCCAAGATAAAATGGAGGATCTAGAAAACAGAAATAGAAGAAATAACATAAGGCTGAAGGGGATCCCGGAAAGCGTGGAGGCTCCAGATCTACACTCCTATCTGACACGCCTCTTCAAAGCCATAACTGGTGAAGAGGGGGATTCTGACTTCTCAATGGAAAGAGCCCACAGGGCGTTAAAACCAAAGCCAAAAGAGGGCCTCCCGCCTAGGGATGTAATTGTTAAGATGACCCGGTTCCCTGACAGAGAAGCCATCATGTCAGCATCTAGGAACCATCAACCCTTTAAGTTCCAGGGACAGGTAGTCCAGTTTTTCCAGGACTTATGTGTCCGCACCCTCCAAAGAAGATATTCACTACGCCCGCTAACAACTATACTACGGAAGCAAAATATCCCATATAGATGGGGGTATCCTTTTGCCTTGCACATCTCTCACAACCACAAGATGTTATCTATTAAATCACCACAAGACATACCGGAGATATGTCAATATCTGAATATTGACCCACCAGATATCCCGGAGAACTCCTCTTCTTCACAACTCTTATCAACTAAAGAACCTCAGAACCCAACAAGAAGGACCAGGTGGACCAGAGTGGCGAGAAAGAAAAAGGTTAAAACGTGAACTGATCCATTGGGTAATATTAATAAAATGTATATGTATTGTACACCTCCTAGAGAGGGATAATGTTTACCCATACTATTATGGTATTGAGGTCTACTCCAGATATAGATATAAACCAAATATATTAAACATGCTTGCTTTAGATATACTGCACTATCCTATGTTAAACATATGTATATGATTGGGCACTTAAAAACCCAGACTGTTACTGATGTTCAATTCTTATTTTTAAATTGTTTGCTGCCAAACTATTACTGTTTTTACTGTTTATTTTTCATTAGTACTGTTTTACTGACATTTTTTATTTTTTTTAAGGTTGCCGAGAGTAATTTCCCCCCCAGATCAGTGCAACACATAATCACCCTCTTGGTGGAATCACTCATCCTACCAGGGTCGTATGTACTAAAAGTTTATGTTTTTGGGCTATCAAAGATTGTGCACTACAACACACTAACGCCATGATTCCAAAGATACACCTTATATCTCACAACGTGAGAGGTTTAAACTCTAATGTTAAAAGACGAACAGCTATGTCTCAGTATCACCACCTAGGGGCTAACATACTGTTTCTCCAGGAAACTCACTTTACTAGGGAAATAATTCCAAAATACTGGGCTAGAAATTTTACACAGCACTTTCACGCAATCACAGAGACCAAAAAGAGAGGGGTGTCAATTCTCATCCATGCAAATCTAGCTTTCAAACACGAATCCACCATTGCAGATAGGGAAGGGCGATACCTCATCGTTAAAGGACAGTTCGATGAGACTGATGTTATTCTATGCAACATATACGCGCCAAACAATAACCAACACTCCTTTTTTGGCCATGTTTCCAACCTACTCACTAATTGGTCCCAACATAGAATTATATTGGCAGGAGATTTTAATGTTACCATGACTAAATCTTTAGAATCCCAAACTAAGCTCTCAGCTAAACGCATTAGACACAACAAAATAGTGAACTCTATCCAGGAATATCTAGCCCCACACGCACTATTTGACTCATGGTTTACGCTTTACGGAGATACATCAGACACTACCTTTTACTCCGCAGCCCACAAGTAGTACACAAGAATAGACTATATCTACATTAGCCAGATTTTACAGCCACTCCTCCAGACATCGACCATTCACACGTGTGTGTGGTCGGACCATTCTATACTTTCCCTACACTTGGATGGACTTGTAGACACCCAAAGAGCTAGGACCTGGACTTTTGACCCCTCATACTTAAAGAATCCCGGACACAAGGACAAATTTGTTAAAGCTTTAGCTGACTATTGGGAACTTAATAAAGGATCTACATCCAATCCGATATCCCCTTGGGCTGCACACAAAACATACATACGAGGATTACTCATCCAAGATAAATCCATTAGGACCAAACAGTACAAAGCTCAACTAACGCAGCTTCACAAAGAAATATCAGACTTAGAGAAACAACATAAACTGACTCAGAAAAATGAAGTTTTATCTACCCTCACAGTTAAGAAAGATAAATTAGCTAACTTGTTAAATAGCCAATCAAGTAGAGCAATCCAGAGGTTAAATACTCAGTATTACATCTACGCGAACAAACCGGACAGGTTCTTAGCAAATAAATTAAGAGACAGATGCAAGGCATCTATTATTCCCTCTATTTTACTGACAAGTGGCGCTTCTGTTTCCCATCCACAGCACATAGCAGACACGTTTGCAGAGTTTTATGGAGCTCTGTATGACGGCAACAAAGTAGTGCACTCTGATACTCTAGAGCATCAAACATCGGAATTTCTAAGGGACACTGAGTTGCATACACTCACAGAAGAAGATAACGATACACTAAATGCCACAATCATGAGGGCAGAAGTCTTGTCGGTCATTAAGGACCTCAAGATGGGGAAAGCAGCAGGGCCGGATGGGTTTGCAGGGGAATACTACAGAACATATAAAGAAATTTTAGCTCCCCACCTCACAGACTTTTGCAACTTTATTCTAGAGGGGCACAACATACCTAAAGATATGTTACAAGCAAAAATAATAGTGATACCTAAGCCCGGCAAAAATCATAAAATATGTGCAAACTATCGCCCCATATCGCTTATCAACCAGGACCTGAAAATTCTGACAAAAATCTTAGCCAATAGATTAAAACATATTCTCCCAAAGCTGATCCACCCGGATCAAGTTGGGTTCGTAAAAGATAGAGAAGCACCAGACAATGTGCGTCGCTTACTAAATATCATAGATTATGTGGGGGGGACTCGGATGCCTTCTCTGCTCCTCTCATTGGACGCGGAGAAGGCATTCGATAGAGTGGATTGGAGATACATGTCGGCTGTGTTGCGCCAGATGGGATTCGGGGGCGCCTTTGTTAAAGCTCTAGACGCAATTTATTCAAACCCTTCTGCCCAAGTGTCCATCTCAGGTTACAAATCCAAGATTTTTCCCATTCTTAATGGCACGAGACAGGGGTGCCCGCTCTCCCCTCTTCTCTTTGCAATATGTATAGAGCCTTTAGCGGCAAAGATTAGACTGACAACAGACATTACAGGTGTGAAAATTAAGGATCAGGAATACAAACTGTCACTCTTTGCTGATGATATTCTTCTAACAATCTCCAAACCCCTTACATCACTACCCAACTTATACAGACTCCTAGATCAATTTCAGGATATAAAATTAACCTCGATAAATGTGAAGCATTGTCTTTAGGGAACCCACAACACACCAAGAAAGCCATAGAAATCAACTTTGAAATAAAATGGGTCACTCACTCACTTAAGTACTTGGGAATATACTTAACACCTCAGATTAACCAACTGTATAAATATAATTACGAACCTATATACAAAGAGATTAAGAAAAACTTACACAAATGGAAGACATACACTTTCTCGTGGTTGGGCAGATTAGCATCAATCAAAATGTCAATTTTACCCAAGATACTATACTTGTTTAGGACCCTCCCGATAAAGGTACCAATAAATTACCTGGAAAAGTTACAAAAGGAACTAGTAGCCTTCATTAGAGGGAACAAAATGGCCGGAATAGCAAACACGCTAATCACAAAGCACCGGGAGTTGGGAGGAATGGGAGCCCCTAACATAATAGAATACTATAGAGCAGCGAGGTTAGCCCAATCGACGATAATGGGGGGAAGATTTGAAGGGGTCATATGGCCTCACCTAGAAGCCAAACTTAGAGACTCATCCCACCCTGATGATACACTATGGAACAGACACAATGTGAAAGATCTCACCGACAAACCAGGCCTACAAATCACAAAACACACTATTCAAATGTGGTCCTCTTGGACCAAAAGGCAACGCCTTATACCTATCCAAACGCTAGTCTGCCCAATTAGATACCTACTTCCTGGAGAGTTACATTATACTTTAGACAAGCGGGCTAATAAGGGTCTATATAGGGTTGCAGACTGGATGGAGGGTAGGAAACTCAAGACGTTTAATCAGATTCAGGCTCAATTAGACCCAGTGAAACTACAATGGTTCCAATACCTACAAGTCAACTCACCAATCCAGGATTACACTAGAGACCGACAGCCGGGCACGTCCACCGCACTAGAGTGCCTGCTTAAATCAACACATAGACCAAAAGGGGCCATTTCCAAACTATACATACAGATCCAAACATCCAATAACTCACTTAAACCCACGGTACTTCTACACTGGGAGAGAGACTTAAATATAAACAAAGATAAAAAATGGTGGGATGATTTGTTTAAATTAGCTTGTAAGGGTTTATTAAGTGCAGATATACGAGAGAACACACTAAAGACCATGTTCAGATGGTACTTGACCCCGGTTAAGACTGCCCATATGTCACCTAATCACAACAGGTTGTGCTATAGGGGTTGCGGGGAAATAGGGTCATATTGTCATATGTGGTGGGAATGCGAGACCATACAAGCAACCTGGACTAAAATATCCAGTCTACTTAGCTCCGTCCTGGAGGAAAATATTCAATTGACCCCGATACAAGCTCTCTTACATGTACCTCTACCACAACTCAACAAGCAGTTAAATACATTTATTAGAATCATTTGCACGGTTACCAGAACCTGTATTGCAAAATATTGGAAAACCTCAGCACCTCCCTGGGAGGAAGTATACAACAGAATTTCCCTAACTTACCGAATGTATGAATCTGCCTCACAAGTGATGGAGACACAGATTCAATTTGAGAAGGTCTGGTTTTACTGGACACTAAACAAAACACTAACCACTGAGATTTAGGTACTTTTTCTCGATACCTAGATGAATAGATGAGAAGAGATATAATTGCTGATTTGTAGAGGCAGGGGGGGGGGGGGGAGACTCTCGGTAACCATTTTGTCTGTTTTTTTTTCTTTTTGTATATTGTTTACTCTTTTCTATATCTTAATGTTACAACTTTATGAAAATTAGGACTTAAGAGATTTCGCATCTCGGAACCATTCGGATCTGGATAACAAACAGGATCTAACATGACTATAGAGACTGACTGGCATGTGGCCAATGAACATTAATATAGTTTCTGTTAGAAGCTACAAGCTGCAACTCTCCTTAACAGAAAACTTGAGGAACCCTGTATAACTTTATATGACTATCTCATGCACTAAGTTATGATTGTTAAACTAATTACAAACAAGCTGTTCCATTGATGTGTTAATTCTTGTTGTACTTGTTACACCTATAATAAAAAGATTTAAACATAAATACATTTTTGTTGCTAACAAGGAACAGAGAAGCACTCTGGTAAAAACCTAGCTAAAGCTTGCAAGTAGAAAAAGCTACTTCTGATTTATTAGTGTATTGTCATTTTTTCTAATGAGATCCACTGATGTATGAAAAAGTGTTCTTTTCTCTTACCTACATGTCAGAGGAACTTTTTCATGAATCACTGTTTTAGCTGCCAAGATGTAAAAGGTGAATGGAAGATTACATTGCTTTGATGAAGATAATGATTTAACAAATTAAAACGTCAATATACTGGCTAGTTTTTGGAATGACAAAAGCTTCCACATTAAAAGGACAGAGAATTACAAAATTCTATCATGCATATGAAATATAATTATTTAACCATGTTAAAATATTTTCTGCTAACATGGTTTATTTTGATTTTCAAGGTAACGGCAAATGAAACATGACCTTAAAGTGACAGTAAACTCTCGCCTTTTTAAAATCAGATCAGGAATCTTAGTGACATTTTAGATGGAGTTGTATTCATCAGTTGTAATGAAGATGAGCTATAATTTACTTTTTTAATATAAATATGAAATACAAATATTCCACTCCGCCAACCAATTCAAAAGCCAATTTTTCTATGAGCTAAAGGTTTGAACTGTTCACCAATCAGCACTCTAGCTACAACAAAAGTGCCATATAGGGAAAGTGCTGATTGGACAACAATTCAAACCATTAGCTCACAGAAAAATGTACTTTTGAAGTGGGCGGCGGAGCACCGGGTATTTGAATTTCATATCTATATTAAAAAGTAAGTTATAGTGCAACTTCTTTACAACTGATGATTTAAACTCCATCTAAAATATAACTAACATTCCGGAATCTGATTTTAAAAAGAGGAAAGTTTACCATTACTTTAAAATATTTATGTACAGATCCTTAAAGGGACACTGTACTCAAAAATTTTCTTTCGGGATTCACATAAAGCATGCATTTTTAAGCAACTTTCTAATTTACTCCTATTATCAAATTTTCTTCATTCTCTTGGTATGTTTATTTGAAAAGCAAGAATGTAAGTTTAGATGCCGGCCCATTTTTGGTGAACAACCTGGGTTGTCCTTGCTGATTGGTCATCACCAATAAACAAGTGCTGTCCATGGTACTGAAGCAAACATTTTCTGGCTCCTTAACTGAGATGCCTTCTTTTTCAAATAAACATAGCAAAAGAACAAATTAAAATTGATAATAGAAGTAAATTAGAAAGTTGCTTAAAATTGCATGCTCTATCTGAATCATGAAAGAAAAAAATTGGCTTCAGTGTCCCTTTAAATTACAAACCACTAAAGCTGCACTAAAAACTAATGGTGATACAAGACATATTTAAAGGGACAGTTAAGTCAGAATTACACATTCATGATTTAGATAGAACATGCTATTTTAAACAACTTTCTTATTTATTTTTATTATCAATTTTGTTTTGCTGTCTTGGTATCACTTGTTGAAGAGTAAATAAATAATTGACAGCCCCAGTGAGAAAAATAGGAGGACTGAATTCTAATAGTAAGTCTTTCTACTATAAACCTCATTGGTTGCCCACAGGGAATTGTTTTAAAGAAAACAGGAAAATAAGCAAACAGAGAGGAAGATTAAAGGGGCACAATGCTCAGATGTTGAAGCACTTGAAAGTGATGTGAAAAGCTGACTAGAAAATATCACCTGAACATCTCTGTGTAAAAAAATAAATAAATGTATTTTACCTCAATATTTCCTCAGTAGCCACATCCCATTGCAAACGGACTTTAAGCAGCCAATCAGGATTGTTGTCCCGTGACTTGAAAGGAAGCATGCATATGGTAAGGGCAGGCACAGTCATGTTATTTCAAAGAATGTGAGTTAACAATAATATGGAAGAAAAATGTAATATAGTTACACCCCTTATTGTATCATTGCCGTCCCACAGCGTCTCCCATGAACCATCTATAAAGTGTTTTTTGATAGAGGATGCGCAGGTCCATAGTAAAGGATCTTTAATTTGATGTAGTGTCACGGAGCACTCCAGAGAGCAGTAGCTTGTATTCAATACTATGGAGAAACTCACAATAGCATGGAAATTATGCTGTCCTAGAGGCTGAATTTATGTCTCATATGTGATCCATCCCATACATACTGTTAAACTTTTTATGGCCTTGATCACAATCTATTGGTGATTTGCTTCCAAAATGCTTTTTGCTTTCCGACCAAATTGATCGCTGAGTTTCTCGAATTATAAAAATGCAATATCACTAAAAGTCCACAGCTGTGAACAAGTTTTCAATAGAAAAGCTCCTAAAAGGTTTTTCGTGTGTTAAAGGGACAATACACTGTAAAATAGTTTTTATATTAATGTATTTTCAATAACTTCTTATACCAGCTGCAGAGTATAAAATTGAATTTTCAGGTTTGTTTGTGTATATGAAGTAGCTGGTTCTGTGCTTTTAAACCACAGCCTATTACAATGGGTTGAGCTTCAGGTAATATCAGATCTCATTATGTTATCACTTTGTGTACACACACTTGCTTCCTTATCTTTTATTTGTTTGCAAACCAAAGCTCAATACTTAGAGAGAACAATGGAAAATTTACATTTTATTACTTAACTATACTGCACCCTACTGGGAGTGTAATTTCTTCTGCTGGCTGTGTTTACTAAGGCTATTCAATAGCCTATACTCCAGTATACAAATGTTTATTATAGGTATAGATACCACAGGCTAAATCAGCTATTTCAAATGCCAAAATAGGGGTAAAGGAACTACTTGTAAACAATTTAATAAACGGCAGCAGGTAAAATGGATCATTGGGAACAATTTAAGGGGAGAAAACATTTAGGCAAACTGTCTCTTTAAGTACATATTCTGGAAATAGATACTGGGAGAGCACCCAAAACTGACAACAATAGCCCATTCAGGAATGTTCTACTCATTTAAAGGGTCACTTTACCCAAAAATGGTCTTCCCTTTAAATTGTTCCCAATGACCCATTTTACCTGCTGGAGTGTATTAAATTGTTTACAAATAGATCCTTTACCCTTATATCAGCATTTAAAAAACTGATTTAACCTGGTGTATCCCCACCTATACTGAAAGTTTATATACTGAAGTCTAGGCAATTGACAGGCCTATGTAAACACACAATGTTTCAGACCGATCAGTCCTTAATCATGCATAAACTGTTACAGATGCAGAACACCTAAATACCTCCCACAGACCCCACCTCCTCTAACATCACAAAGTTATCTTAAACATAATCTACAATCCTACAATTAAAGTGACAGTACACTAAATATTTTATAAACACATAGTTAAATCCCATATGTTTTTTACATAAAGTGCTAGTATAATAAGTATGACAAATTCATAAGAACATAGATAAATCCCAATCCTTATTCATCCCCATGGGCACCCTAGTCTCTAAATAGTAGATCCAAAATGTCTCTGTTTGTTTAAGTTTTTGTCCCTATCACCCCCTCGTCTATCCACTGGTATATATTCAAGTTTTTGGTATCTTAATTGACTCACTGAATGTCTAGACTCCTTAAAGTGGCATGCTACTGGTGACTTCTCATATCAATTTCCATTGTTGTCTCAAAGAACTAAGCTTTGGTTTACAGACAAATATAAGATAAGTAAGCAAGTCTGTGTACACAAAGAGGCCCATTTATCAAGCACCAGATGGAGCTTGAGGGCCCGTGTTTCTGGCGAGTCTAAAGACCACTGCTCCATAACCTGTCCATCTGCTCTGAGCAGGTGAACAGAGATCGCCGGAATTCAACCCGATAGAGTACGATCAGGTTGATTGACACCCCCTGCTGGCGGCCGATTGGCAGCGAGTCTGCAGGGGGTGGCTCTCTGCTTTCAGTGAGGTGAGTTGGACCTGGAGAGTGTATTGCTCTCTGCATTCAGTGAGGTATGTTGGACCTGATCCGCACTGTCGGATAAGGTCCAACATACCTTTGATAAATATCCCCTAAAGTGATAACATACTGAGATCTGACATTACTTTCAAGCTCAACCTATTGTAATAGGCTGTGGTTTAAAAGCATAAACCCAGCTAATTTATATACACAAATAAATATGAAAATGCAATTTCTCAAATATTTCTCAAATATTTTATACTCTGCAGCTGGTATTTCATTGAGAAGTTATTAAAAAATACATTCATTGAAAAACTAATTAACAGTGTACTGTCCCTTTAACCCATTTGTTCATTTTGAAAGGAAATTACTCATTTACATTTGTGACATTAACTTTTTGTAATCAGAATACATTCTCAACACTCATTAATAGTGATGTTGCGAACCTAAAATTTTGGGTTCGCGAACGGCGAACGCGAACTTCCACAACTGTTCGCGAACGGGCGAACCGGGGGCGAACCGCCATAGACTTCAATAGTCAGGCGTACTTTAAAACCCGCAGGGACTCTTTCTGGCCACAATAGTGATGGAAAAGTTGTTTCAAGGGTACTAACACCTGGACTGTGGCATGCTGGAGGGGGATCCATGGCAAAACTCCCATGGAAAATTACATAGTTGATGCAGAGTCTGGTTTTAAGCCATAAAGGGCATAAATCACCTAACATTCCTAAATTGTTTGGAATAACGTTCTTTAAAACATCAGGTATGATGTTGTATCGATAAGGTAGTGTAAGGATTACGCCCGCTTCACAGTGACAGACCAAACTCCCCGTTTAAAGAGACAGTCTACACCAGAATTTTTATTGTTTTAAAAGATAGATAATCCCTTTATTACCCATTTCCCAGTTTTGCATAACTAACACATTTATAATAATATACTTTTAACCTCTGTGATTATCTTGTATCTAAGCCTCTGCAAACTGCCCCTTTTTTCAGTTCTTTTGACAGACTTGCAGTCTAGCCAATCAGTGCCTGCTCCCAGATAACTTCTCGTGCACGAGCACAGTGTTATCTATATGAAATACATGAAATAACACCCTCTAGTGGCGAAAAACTGTTAAAATGCAATCTGAAAGTGGTGGGCTTCAAGGTCTAAGAAATTAGCATATGAACCTCCTAGGTTAAGCTTTCAACTAAGAATACCAAGAGAACAAAGCAAAATTGGTGATAAAAGTAAATTGGAAAATTGTTTAAAATGACATGCTCTATCTGAATCATGAAAGTTTATTTTGGCCTAGACTGTCCCTTTAACGCACCGCAAAAAAAACGCAAACAGTCCATTTGCACAACCGCAAACTCCCCATTTGCACAAGGTTGGATACCAAGCTAGCCATGTCCCGTTCCTTGTCCTCACTGATGTCATTGAAGGTCTCTTACTCCATCCAGCCACGTACACACCAAGGGTCCCCGAAAGGTGACAACAAGCCCCCTGGGACGCCTGCTGTGTTTGGTCTTCCACCTCCTCAAAGCCACCTTCCTCCTCTGACTCCTCTTCTTCAGACTCATCTCGCTGCGTTGCCTCTCTCTGCGTTATTATAAGGTGGGTTAAGTAGTACTATTCCTATCAGTTTAATCCCTGTTACGTCCCCTATCAGGGGACGTGTATATGGCATCGATTTTAGGAACCAGGAGATGGAAAAAGATTCTTGGTCGGTCCTCCTACTTCAAATTTGTGGCACTGCGCGTGCAATCTAATGTGCCACCAGATATGAGTGGTGTGTTAAGTAGTACTATTCTTATCATTTTAATCCCTGTTACGTCCCCTATCAGGGGACGTGTATATGGCATCGATTTTAGGAACCGGGAGATGGAAAAAGATGCTTGGTCGGTCCTCCTACTTCAAATTTGGGGCACTGCGCATGCAATCTAATGTGCCACCAGATAGGAGTGATGTGTTAAGTAGTTCTATTCTTATCAGTTTAATCCCTGTTACGTCCCCTATCAGGGGACGTGCATATGGCATCGATTTTAGGAACCGGGAGATGGAAAAAGATTCTTGGCCGGTCCTCCTACTTCAAATTTGTGGCACTGCGCGTGCAATCTAATGTGCCACCAGATATGAGTGGTGTGTTAAGTAGTATCATTTTAATCCCTGTTACGTCCCCTATCAGGGGACGTGTATATGGCATTGATTTTAGGAACCGGGAGATGGAAAAAGATGCTTTGTCGGTCCTCCTACTTCAAATTTGGGGCACTGCGCGTGCAATCTAATGTGCCACCAGATAGGAGTGGTGTGTTAAGTAGTTCTATTCTTATCAGTTTAATCCCTGTTACGTCCCCTATCAGGGGACGTGTATATGGCATTGATTTTAGGAACCGGGAGATGGAAAAAGATGCTTGGTCGGTCCTCCTACTTCAAATTTGGGGCACTGCGCGTGCAATCTAATGTGCCAGGAGTTGTGTGTTAAGTAGTACTATTCATATCAGTTTAATCCCTGTTATGTGCCTTTTTTTTGGTTTGGTTTTTGAAGCCACAGTGCAGCACCAGAGGCCAGAAAAATTAGGCATGTACACATGCCTGAAAAATTAGGTATTGTTGCAGCCGCTGCTGTAGAAGCGGCCAGAAAAATTTATGTTTGTTTCCCAGACAGAAAGTGCCCTAAAACATTGCGGCATGAACCCTAGTTGGTGGAGGATAAGTCATGCAAGTCATCCGGCATTCGAAGATAAAATACAGCAGCGTGTGGACCATTTTTAGCCCAAGGCAGCTCATCTCATTATGCCTTTTTTAGTCGAATGTATCGCCCACTGTCAGTCCCTTCAGGATCCATCCCTCATTCATCTTAATAAAGCTGAGGTAATCTAGACTTTTTTGACCTAGGCGACTTCTCTTCTCAGTGACAATACCTCCTGCTGCACTGAAGGTACTTTCTGACAGGACACTTGAAGCGGGGCAGGCCAGAAGTTCTATCACAAATTGGGATAGCTCAGGCCACAGGTCAAGCCTGCACATCCAGTAGTCAAGGGGTTCATCGCTCCTCAGAGTGTCGATATCTGCAGTTAAGGCGAGGTAGTCTGCTACCTGTCGGTCGAGTCGTTCTCTGAGGGTGGACCCCGAAGGGCTGTGGCGATGCGTAGGACTTAAAAAGCTCTGCATGTCCTCCATCAACAACACGTCTGTAAAGCATCCTGTCCTTGCCGGTATGGTAGTGGGAGGAGGATGATTACTTTCACCTCTTCCCCTGTTAGATTCCCGTTGTGCTGTGACATCACCCTTATACGCTGTGTAAAGCATACTTTTTAATTTATTTTGGAACTGCTGCATCCTTTCCAACTTCCGGTAATTGGGTAATATTTCAGGCACTTTATGCTTATACCGGGGGTCTAGTAGCATGGACACCCAGTACAGGTCGTTCTCCTTCAGCTTTTTTATACGAGGGTCCCTCAACAGGCACGACAGCATGAAAGACCCCATTTGCACAAGGTTGGATGCCGAGCTACTCATGTCCCGTTCCTCATCCTCAGTGATCTCACTGAAGGTATCTTCTTTCCCCCAGCCACGTACAACACCACGGGTACCAGATAGGTGACAACGAGCACCCTGGGATGCCTGTTGTGGTTGGCCTTCCTCCTCCTCCTCAAAGCCACATTCCTCCTCTGACTCCTCTTCCTCACAATCCTCTTCCAGCGTTGCCGCAGGTCCAGCAAGTGATGCTGATAAGGCTGTTTCTGGTGGTGATGGTGACCACAACTCTTCCTCTTCCTCTTCACGCTCATCTACGGCCTGATCCAGCACTCTTCGCAGGGCACGCTCTAGGAAGAAAAGAAATGGTATGATGTCACTGATGGTGCCTTCGGTGTGACTGACTAGGTTTGTCACCTCCTCAAAAGAACGCATGAGCCTACAGGCATTGCGCATGAACGTCCAGTAACGTGGCAAAAAAATTCCCAGCTCCGCAGAGGCTGTCCTAGCACCCTGGTCATACAAATAGTCGTTAACGGCTTTTTCTTGTTGGATCAGGCGGTCGAATATTAGGAGTGTTGAATTCCAACGTGTCGGGCTGTCGCAAATCAAGCGCCTCACTGGCATGTTGTTTCGCAGCTGGATATATGAAAAGTGCGCCATGGCCGTGTAGGAACGCCTGAAATGGCCACACACCTTCCTGGCGTGCTTCAGGACGTCCTGTAAGCCTGGGTACTTATGCACAAAGCGTTGTACGATCAGATTACATACATGCGCCATGCACGGCACATGTGTCAACTTGCCCAAATTCAATGCCGCCACCAAATTTCTTCCATTGTCACTAACCTCTTTGCCGATCTCCAATTGGTGCGGAGTCAGCCACTGATCCACCTGTGCATTCAGAGCGGACAGGAGTGTTGGTCCGGTGTGACTCTCTGCTTTCAGGCAAGTCAACCCCAAGACGGCGTGACACTGCCGTATCCAGGATGTGGAATAGTACCTGGGGAGCTGGGGGGTGCTGTTGATGTGGAGCAAGATGCAGCAGCAGAAGAGGACTCAGCCGAGGAGGTTATGGAAGAGGATGGAGTAGGAGGAGTAGAGGAGGTGGCAGCAGGCCTGCCTGCAAGTCGTGGCGGTGTCACCAACTCCTCTGCAGAGCCACGCATTCCATGCTTGGCAGCCGTCAGCAGGTTTACCCAATGCACAGTGTAGGTGATATACCTGCCCTGACCATGCTTTGCAGACCAGGTATCAGTGGTCAGATGGACCCTTGCCCCAACACTGTGTGCCAGACATGACATTACTTCCTTTTGCACAATCGAGTACAGGTTGGGGATTGCCTTTTGTGCAAAGAAATTTCGTCCGGGTACCTTCCACTGTGGTGTCCCAATAGCTACAAATTTTTTGAACGCCTTAGACTCCACCAGCTTGTATGGTAAAAGCTGGCGGGCTAACAGTTCAGTCAAGCCAGCTGTTAGATGCCAGGCAAGGGGGTGACTTTGTGACATTGGCTTCTTACGCTCAAACATGTCCTTGACAGACACCTGACTGTGGGCAGATAAGCAGGAACTGCTCAAGGTTAGACACAGAGTGGCGGATGGTTGAGAGGGGGCATGGAGGACAGCAGTGGTTGACGTGGCTGAAGATGCTGGACCAGGAGGAGGATGGCGGCTTTGAGTTTGTGTGCTGCTTGTACTCATGTGTTGATCCCATAGGCGTTTGTGATGTGCGATCATGTGCCTTCGCAAAGCAGTTGTACCTAGGTGGGTGTTGGACTTCCTACAACTCAGTTTCTTTTGGCACAGGTTGCAAATGGCATCGCTGTTGTCAGAGGCAGACACACAAAAAAAATGCCACACTGCTGAGTTCTGCAATGGTGGCATTCTGGTGGTGGCAACAGCATGCGTTGATTGGCGTGCTGTCTGGCTGACCCCGGGTGCCGATGCATGCTATCTGACTGTGCCACTAGCTCCTTGCGACGACCTCCCTCTCCTTCCAACTCGTCTCCTCCTCTCTGTCTCCCCATCTGAACTTTCCCCTCTTCTTCTTCTCTTCTAGCGGGCACCCACGTGACATCCATAGACGCATCGTCATCATCAACCACTTCACTTGCATCTGACAACTCAGCAAAGGAAGCAGCAGCGGGTACAACATCATCATCATCATCATCATCATCACACCGTACGTCCATGTGTGTAATGCTGCCTGACTGAGACATATCCCTGTTATCTACATCCTCTGGCAATAATGGTTGCGCATCACTATCACTCATTTCCTCCAACTCATGTGTAAATAACTGTGACAGATCAAGTGAAGCGGCTGTGGTGCTAGTGTTGGTGGTGGCGGCAGGCGGGCGAGTGGTAACTTGAGAGGTGCCCGAAGCTAAGCTGGAAGAGGATGGTGCGTCAAGGTTCCAAGCAGAAGCTGTAGAAGATTGGGTGTCCTGTGTTAGCCAGTCAACTATGTCCTCAGAAATGTTCGAGTTCGGGGTACGTGGCCTCTGAACACTGGGCATTATTCTAGGGACAAAGGGAATCACAGCACCACGAACACGATGCCCACTGCGGGGTGGCCTGCCTCTGCCTGTCATTTTTTTTTCCGATAAGTGGTACTATGCGTGCAAGCTTCTGTGACAACAGATATGAGTTGCACTGTGCACTGGCAGACGTTGGCAGAGTAGACGCTGTAGGCCTGACACACACGCTTGCAGACAACTAAATGCTATTCAATCTATTACAGTCAAAATTTTATTTTTTTTAAAATGTACACTACTGTTACACCAGATATGAGTTGCACTGGGGTGACACTGTGCCCTGGCAGGCAGGCAGGCACTGAAACGCACACGTGTGAAGAAAACTGACTGCTATTATTTAACACAGTCAAAAAAGTGTTGTTTTTTTTTAAATCTACACTACTGTTACACCAGATATGAGTTGCACTGGGGTGACACTGTGCCCTGGCAGGCAGGCACTGAAACGCACACGTGTGAAGGAAAATGTCTGCTATTATTTAACACAGTCAAAAAAGTTTTTTTTTTTTTAAATTTACACTACTGTTACACCAGAAATGAGTTGCACTGGGGTGACACTGTGCCCTGGCAGGCAGGCAGGCACTGAAACGCACACATGTGAAGGAAACTGACTGCTATTATTTAACACATTTAAAAAAGTGTTTTTTTTTTTTAAATCTACACTACTGTTACACCAGATATGAGTGGTGGCACTGGGCAAGTGGGCACAGTATACGCTGTGAGCCTGACACACATTCTGGCAGGCAGGCAACTGCAATTAGATTACACAGGGAAAAAAAAAGCAGACTGATGTTCTAGCCCTAAAAAGGGCTTTTTGGGGTGCTGTCCTTACAGCAGATGAGTCCTTCAGGACTGTAGTGGACACTGAATACACTAGCCTAGCTATCGATTTCCCTATTAACTCAGCAGCAGCTACACTGTCCCTCCTCTCACTAACAATGCAGCTTCCGAATGAATCTAAAATGGATGTTGTCCAGGAGGTAGGAGGGTCTGGGAGGGAGGGTCTGCTGCTGATTGGCTGGAATGTGTCTGCTGACTGTGAAGTACAGGGTCAAAGTATTACTCAATGATGACGAATAGGGGGCAGATCGAACATCGCATATGTTCGCCCGCCGCGGCGAACGTGAACATGCTATGTTCGCCGGGAACTATTCGCCGGCGAACTATTCGCGACATCACTACTCATTAACATTATGAATACCTTAGGTATCATGGCATGATGGCCATACTCCTATAGTCTCTTTAGGACCCCAACATCTACAAATGGTGTGTTTTTATATTTTATTGCGTCACTGTTGCAATTGTCACAAAAAGTGCTCCTTCAATCACAACTTTCAAAGGAACCTATTGTAGTCTGTTTCCATCCACACCACTGCTAAACCACATAAATGCATATTTTAAGTTAGTCAGGATAGGCACACTGTAAACTGCTTTTCTATTGCTATATGGTTGCTTATCAACTTTAATAAGTGTTGTTTTTGACAATATTTTCATTTGTTGTTTGTTTAAGCACCGTTTCAATTTTGGTGTAAACTGAAAACAAGATGGTGACTATGAGGCCCATTTATCAAGCTCCAGATGGAGTTTGAGGGCCTGTGTTTCTGGCTCAGCGGTCTAAAGACCGCTTATCCATAACCCTGTCTGCCTGCTCTGATGAGGCGGACAGGAATCGCCACAATTCAACCCGATCAAGTACGATCGGGTTGATTGACACCTCCCTGCTGGTGGCACATAGTCTGCGAGACTGCAGGGGGTGGCGTTGCACCAGCAGCTCTGGTGAGCTGCTGGTGCAATGCTGAATATGAAGAGCGTATTGCTCTACGCATTCAGCGATGTCTGTCGGACCTGATCCGCACTGTTGGATCAGGTCCGACAGACATTTGGTAAATCGGCCTCTATGGGTTTCTATGCAAATGGCTTATAATAATAACTTCTTTTACTGGTTTTTAACATTATTTAATTAATTAATTTTAATGTAATTCATGAACCCATTGCCTTGCTACATTGTATCTGCCAATGAGACCCCTTAACGAGATTGCGTGCTTGCACCTAGATTATTGAACTCATGATCATGCATGCTCATTCCAGTTTACAAGTTCAATAATAATGCTGTCCCTTTCAAGCATATTATATAAAGGATAAAAGTTCAACGTTCTTTAAGAAACCAAAATATGTACATAGGCATTAAATTCTCCAGGTACAAGGTTTGCACGTGTTAAACTGTGGTAAACACTTCCTTGGTATCCCTTGCAATGGAGCAGAGGCAGACACTCTAATATATGGCTGAAGCATTAAAACAATATTAAATTCATTTTTATATATGCATTATCACTGCATTACAAAAGATTACCATGCATTATAAATATTTTAAAAGTATTTCAAATTGTAATTTCATTAACAAAATTGCATTGTGGTAGTGCTACAGAATCTGTTGGGGATCTACAAATAACTGATTTTGATAAAATAAATGTTCAAATTAACCCCTTAATGACCACAGCACTTTTCCATTTTCTGACAGTTTGGGACCAAGGCTATTTTTACATTTCTGTGGTGTTTGTGTTTAGCTGTAATTTTCCTCTTACTCATTTACTGTACCCACACATATTATATACCGTTTTTCTCGCCATTAAATGGACTTTCTAAAGATACCATTATTTTCATCATATCTTATAATTTACTATAAAAAAAATATAAAATATGAGGAAAAAATGGAAAAAAACACACTTTTTCTAACTTTGACCCCCAAAACCTGTTACACATCTACAACCACCAAAAAACACCCATGCTAAATAGTTTCCAAATTTTGTCCCGAGTTTAGAAATACCCAATGTTTACATGTTCTTTGCTTTTTTTTGCAAGTTATAGGGCAATAAATACAAGAAGCACTTTGCTATTTCCAAACCACTTTTTTTCAAACTTAGCGCTAGTTACATTGGAACACTGATATCTTCCAGGAATCCCTGAATATCCCTTGACATGTATATATTTTTTTTTAGAAGACATCCCAAAGTATTGATCTAGGCCCATTTTGGTATATTTCATGCCACCATTTCACCGCCAAATGCGATCAAATAAAAAAAATTGTTCACTTTTTCACACATTTTGTTACAAACTTTAGGTTTCTCACTGAATTTATTTACAAACAGCTCGTGCAATTATGACACAAATGGTTGTAAATGCTTCTCTGGAATCCCTTTTTTCATAAATAGCAGACATATATGGATTTGGTGTTGCTTTTTGGTAATTAGAAGGCCGCTAAATGCCACTGCGCACCACACGTGTATTATGCCCAGCAATGAAGGGGTTAATTAGGGAGCATGTAGGGAGCTTGTAGGGTTAATTTTAGCTTTATTGTAGTGTAGTAGACAACCCTAAGTATTGATCTAGGCCCATTTTGGTATATTTCATGCCACCATTTCAACGCCAAATGCGATTAAATAAAAAAAAAAGTAAAATTTTTCACAATTTTAGGTTTCTCACTGAAATCATTTACAAACAGCTTGTGCAATTATGGCACAAATGGTTGTAAATGCTTCTCTGGGATCCCCTTTGTTGAGAAATAGCAGACATACATGGCTTTGGCGTTGCTTTTTGGTAATTAGAAGGCCGCTAAATGCCGCTGCGCATCACATGTGTATTATGGCTAGCAGTGAAGGGGTTAATTAGGTAGCATGTAGGGAGCTTGCAGGGTTAATTTTAGCTTTAGTGTAGAGATCAGCCTCCCACCTGACACATTACACCCCCTGATCCCTCCCAAACAGCTCTCTTCCCTCCCCCACCCCACAATTGTCCCCGCCATGTTAAGTACTGGCAGAAAGTCTGCCAGTACTAAAAAAAAAAGCTATCCTTGATAAAAAATAAATAAAAAAAAAAGGCATATTTACATATGCTGCTCTGGAGGATCCCCCCTTAGCCACCAACCTCCCTGATACCCCCCAAACAGCTCTTTACCCATCCCCCTCTAACTTATTAGTAGCCATCTTTGGTACTGGCAGCTGTCTGCCAGTACCCAGTTTATAGTAAAATATGTTTTTATTATTTTTTTTTAAATGATTTTCTGTAGTGTAGCTTGCCCCCCCCCAAAAGACCAACCCACCACCCCTCCCAGATCTCTTAGATTGACATATATGTAAATATATTTGGCAATCACTGCCACTTTAATCACATCACTTTTCTGTAGTGTAGCGGTTCCCACCCGCTTCCTACCCCCGCGCGCGCACCCGGCGTTCCCGCCCACGATCCCGCCCCCCTCCACATGATACGGCCCATCGATGGCCGCCCACCCGCCTCCCAGACTGGCTCCCACCCACCAACGAAACCGGCCATCGATGTCCGGTACAGAGAGGGCCACAGAGTGGCTCTCTCTGCATCGGATGGCCAAGGGGGGTTATTGCAGGATGCCTCGATGTTGAGGCATCACTGCAATAACCGGAAAGCAGCTGGAAGCGAGCAGGATCGCTTCCAGCTGCTTTCCAGACCAAGGACGTACGCCACACGTCCTCGGTCATTAACTGTATTTTTTTTGAGGACGTGTGGCGTACGTCCTTGGTCGTTAAGGGGTTAAAAGCAATAAAAATAAAAAATGAAAGTGCATTGCAAAGTGTTTACTATGCAAATAAAAAATGTTGTGCCGATTACAAGTGGGGGTGGTATTTAATGCTAACTCTGCTAGAAGTAAGCTTTTTGCGCATGTCGGGTAGCAATCGTATTACTAGTTTAAAGTAAACAGTTTTTGCACAAGTGCTTACCCGACGCGCATAAAAAGCTGAACTTGCATGATAACATATTCCCCCATAGAAGTAAAAAAAAAAAGTAAAAAAAAAACACCCGACTCGCGCAAACACGATTGCATATTCTCAAGTGCGGTGACCCGACATGGAAATATGAATATTTCACATTCCAATGTTCTTCATATATCAGAATATGTTCTATTTGTTCAAAAATACATATATATATATATATATATGATGGTATTTTGGTACAATATATATCTATACATATATATAGATAATTATGAGGTATAGATATATATATATATATATATATATATATATATATATATATAGATATACACATATATCTATATATATATATATATATATATATATATATATATATAGAGAGAGAGAGAGAGAGAGAGAGAGAGAGAGAGAGTTGAGTTTCAGAGTTCAGCGCACATAGAATGGAGAAAAACAAAAACAAATTATGGTGCAGTATGTCAGTACTAGGCAATCAAAAACTAAACGTGAGATTTAAATGTGCTCACCTTGTTTAACCTCAAACATGTGAGGTATGTTGGAAGCATGGAGGGGATGTAATCCCTATCTGTGGTAAAGATGTTTCCAGCTGGTATGCAGAAACTTTTAGCAGGTGGAAATCTTGATATCCCTGGAGTAGAAATATGTTGGTATTTCAGACAAACTTCTCCTCTCTGGAGTTAGGTATAGACACTTTAATTATTTTTGCTGGATTTCTTTCCTTGTTGCTGTTTATTTCTTTTCCCCTTCTTTATACTTGAAAGGCTTCTCCTCTCTGGAGTATGGTATAAACTTTATGTATGCAAACCAATTAGTGCTCAGTTTACATACTATGGGCTCCATGTACGAAGCAGCGAAAGCTGCTCCGGAGCCTTTGCGGGGCAGGTTCGCATATGCGAGCCTGCTTCCCGCAATGTAAGAAGCAGCGGTCATTACACCGCTGCTTCCTACACCCTACGCCACCTCTTAGGTGGCGAAGCAAAATCACAGAGAGCTCGCTCGCTCTCGGTGATTGACAGCCCCTTCAGTCGCGTGATTGGTCGCGCGACTGAAGGGGCGGGCATTACACACTCTGCTGAGTGTGTAATGATACATACGGGCAAGCGGATCAATAGATCCGCTGCCCGTGTGTAGTGGAGGCGGGCGGGCGGACAGCTTCGCCAGTTAAGAAGCTGTCCGCCCGCCTCTTAGTACATGGAGCCCTATGAGATCAATTGTGGATATTAATTGCAGCACTCATGAGATGTGTATAATTGATGCTTGCAAGGACACAAAGTGAAATTTAAAATAAAAACACTTTTATTTTCCAATGTCCAATAAAAAATGATAAACAGAAATCCTCTTTGATAATAGTCCAGATCAGGGACAGAAATAGGTGAGCAGATGAAATGTAGTATATTTCTTTAAATCCGGTAGTGAGTTTTTTTTTTATCAGGGCTGGTGCAAAAACAGCTTGCTGATAAAAATTAGTGATATTGTGGTATAGGATGCTGTAAGTACAGCTGGAGGTAAATTCCTTGTGGTGGTTATGAGCTCTGAAAAGCTCCCAGAGTTCAGTTGGATAAGTTGGTGTTTATGATGGAAAACCGTAATAAATAGTTACATGAACTGCTGTAAATACAGCTAGATGATGATTCCTTGTGGTTGTTTGAGCTCTAGATAGCTCACAATATCCAGATGGATGTGGATTCTTAAGCCTGTCAGTGACAGGGTCCGTTGCTGAAGTGTTTGAAGCTTGGTCTCCCTGGACAGGAAGTGACGTCAGAAGTGGGCGTGCCCTTACGCGTTTCGTGAATTACATTCACTTCATCAGAGGGTATGCCCACAGAGCACTGAGGAGCGCTTATATGGTGTTTCCGTGCAGATAATTGGCTTTAACTTAATTTGTTAATTGAATACAGGTACCTTATTGTATATTCATTGATTGGTGTGATTTATTTGTATTAGTCTGCATAAATTAGAAGCAGATTACTAACTGGCTTACACATATTTTGAAAGAAAACAAAACAAAAAACAAACAAAAAAAAAACCCTTTTTTTCTTGTTAGTGATTTTGGAATTTTATCTATGTGTTTAGACATAAATCTGGTGGGGATTCTTACGTATTTCCATATGGGTAATCAAAGGTAATAAAGCTGACTAAAATTGCTGTCACCCTTATGATTTTTTGCCTAAAGTGACGGCTGCTTTACCTATGTGTTTATTTATTTTTTCGCATAAAAATATAATGAAATTAAAATAAGCAACCAATTTGGTTCTTATCACAGGTGGAGCCTGCTAAGAGCAGTTCTCTGGGGAGTACTAATTGCTTAGGTGATCCTCTACCTCACTTTACCTATGTGTTTATGCATAAAAATAATTTATTATTTTTATTATTTGATTATTTGATTAATGGATTAGGGAATGGGTGGAGTTACCTTAAATGTCTGACCATGGACATAACTTATATATATATATATATATATACAATGGTATTTTGGTACAATATATATCTATACATATATATAGATAATTATGAGGTATAGATATATAGATATAGATATACATACATATATATATATATATATATATATATATATATATATATATATATATATATATATATATATATATATATATATATATATATAATCCTAGAAGTGAATCTGCCCTCCTGGGTCAGCAGCCTTAGTGCAAAAATGAAATAAATATTTTAGCAAACAAATGCACTCTCAAATGCACTCTCAGGTCTTGTTAGTAGTAGGTCATAAACCAATGTTTATTGACGTTTCGGGGTTCACACTGACCCCTTCATCAGAATGAATGCCAATCAATGCCATGCGCAGAACATTAGAATGTGAAATTTACAGTAAATACATAGTTAAACACTTTATTAAACATAAATATTGTAAAAATATGCTTTTATATGTTTTCATCTATTTAACTGCAAAGGGCCCAATGTATTTATATATAACTCTATAGATGTGTACATATGTATTTATGTGTGTATATATGTCTGTAAATACAAATATACGCATATAAATACATAAATAAATATGTACACACATATAAATAGATATCTATACAGACAAATACATATTTAGACGTGTATATGTATATACTGTATATCTAGGTTAAAGCCCTTGCCCACCTTTTTTTCTAACACCCAAAACCTCATATCTTTGAGCCCTTGTAACATTTTTGTGCAATATTTTTTAAATACTTTTTATCATAGTGTTATTATGAATGTAAATGTACATTGTGATGTATTTTTGATATATTTTGTGACACTTTTCTGGATTGCGAAACAGTTAACCACAGCTCTGAAGACGTGGTAATCATTCTAGAGTAAATCATTCATTTTTAACGCAAACACCCACGATAAACCCCTTTTCACTCGTGCATAACTGTTAACGTACCTCTAGTAATCTGGCCCTTTTAGGAGGAATTATATTTTGAGTTCAATGTCTCTTTAAGGATATGCAGCTAGTTCATCAAACTGAACCACTGCAGGGAGATGACCAAATCTAAGATAGCACCCTGCAGAGGGTACTGGACATTGGCGCTGCCCTGACAGTTCTGATTAGAGGACAATAAATAGCTGGAAGTTCAGATTCTGCATAATGTGACACTGTAATAGAAGTGAAGAATGAGCTGTACAGGGCACTCAGCAGCCTCCTCTCCCAGCGTTCAGATTGCCAGAGATAGTGAGGGACCCCATCTGTCACCATTTACAGCTGGGCTACAGCCAATGAGATTCATTCCTGCAGGCCTAATAACCTCATAAAAAGCACAGGCAGATGCACCAGGAAAGGCATAAAATGCACAGGCAGGTGCACAAGGAAAGGCATGCATTTGTTTTACCACTATTGGAAGAAGGGGAGAAATATTATAATAGAAACTAGAGAAAAAAAACTATTTATTAAGAAAAGAGATAAAAAAGACAAGCATTAAACCTAAAAAGTAAAATAAATGACTGATGGATTTGATTTTTAGTCAGATATTAAATATAAAACACAAAATACAAAAACAACTGTGAGTATGTGTATATGTCTGTGTGTGTGTGTTTGTGTCATACCTTCCATCTATCCTAATTTTCTTGGGACAGTCAAGGCACCTGGCACCGTAAAAATCTGGCCTGAGGCATGTGCTTGGTATGGGTGCCTGAGTGCTGAAATTAGACAGAAAGTTTTTTTTTTTTTTTTTTAAATAATCTTTTATTGAGATTCTTGAGACAAAAAAAGTCAACAAAATAAGATAACAAGCACTATGCATGAACAAGGTAGGCAGTTACAACACAGTTGACCGTTAAATTACCTAGAACAACAAGTGATAATTGCACAATACTTAGTTATCTATAACTTGAGAATCTCGTTTTATAATATATTGAATAGCATTTAACAGTGTTTAATTTGATGACTACTGAGTCCTGAGCCAATTGATATAGGAAACAATACGGCACCTAACATGATAACCACAAAAATTATACATTTCCAGTGATGTATTTTAAAATGAGAACATTGCACTAATGTACAGGACAACCTGTAAATGATTGGCACCTTCATCTCAAGACATTTGGGTGTTCCTCAGGGAGGAGAATAATAAAAGGAATGGTTAATGTCTAAGCCCTCTGTCCTTAATTCTTATAACAAGGTATCTTCGTTTGACCAGCATCAGCAGGTAAACACTGCTCGGTAGTAGTCAAAAGAAGAGGCGAATAGAAATGAAGAGGTGCCAAGGTTCTAATGTAGCAATGTTTTATGCATGTAGTAAACATTATGGGGGGGGGCAGTAAGGGAGGGGGGCGGAGCTAGATAGTGCAACTGTCTGGTAAAGTCTTGGGTCTCTAGGTTTTTATGCATATAATGGATGAGGGGAGCTCCTGATAAAGCTATGCGCATGGGGGGATATTAATATGTATGAAATATAAAATATAGGGGGCTTCTAGATGAGCTCCTCTCCTGGGAAAGTGCCAGCTATAGGCGATGTGGGAAAAAGGAGTAGGGGTATGACCCGCAGGCAACAAGTACCGGCGGGAAAGGGAAGAAAGGGGCCCAACAGGAACATCTGATTTGTTCTACTAATAAATTCAGCATAGGGAGCACCATTATCTAGAAGCATAAATATAATAAGGCTTACAATGTATCCCTCACATGTAGCTTTGGTATATAAAAGATGGGATTCATAAATAGGGAGAACATAACAATTGTAAAGTAATACAGACTGTCTCTGCAAGGCCTTGGATGAGCAAAAAGTTGGGATAAATGAGATTCAGCTCCTTGAAATGTACACCAGAATAAATCATCTGTATGTTGCTTGTGGAGTAAGTTAGCAAAATAGGTGCAACAGTGCATAAGGGTGTAGATGAACAATTCAGAATAGACCTTTGAGCTCATGTATAGAGAGAGATACACAACTGGGATGAGCATATTCAATCAACAAGACATATCAGACTAAATAAGATATGGTGCATCTGCGCACTTGAATTTAAGTTTAATTAAAGGTTATATAGGTGGAAATAGTGCATGTGGAGGCTTAGTAAGGGTAGTGAGAAGTAAATACTTGAGGCTTAAAAAAAAAATAAAATATATATATATGAACTAGAAGTAGAAACTCATGGAGATGTGTGCACTGAACAGTAATCTAACTCCTCTCTGTAGCTATAATCCTAGTATAGCGAGTATTGTTTAGATTGTATGCAGTAATAAACTTGGTATAATAGAAGTACTTCCCCACATAAGCTCAATATTTATAACAGCAGTAATAGATAATATATAGAGCGCCTGACAAATTAGGATAAGACCGAAGCCTCACGCCTGAATATCCTGAGATATAATAGTAAAAATGTACAACTGGAAATCTACAATAACATAATTTATGTAAGAACTTACCTGATAAATTCATTTCTTTCATATTAGCAAGAGTCCATGAGCTAGTGACGTATGGGATATACATTCCTACCAGGAGGGGCAAAGTTTCCCAAACCTCAAAATGCCTACAAATACACCCCTCACCACACCCACAAATCAGTTTAACGAATAGCCAAGAAGTGGGGTGATAAGAAAAAAGTGCGAAAGCATATAAAATAAGGAATTGGAATAATTGTGCTTTATACAAAAAAATCATAACCACCACAAAAAAGGGTGGGCCTCATTGACTCTTGCTAATATAAAAGAAATGAATTTATCAGGTAAGTTCTTACATAAATTATGTTTTCTTTCATGTAATTAGCAAGAGTCCATGAGCTAGTGACGTATGGGATAATGACTACCCAAGATGTGGATCTTTCCACGCAAGAGTCACTAGAGAGGGAGGGATAAAATAAAGACAGCCAATTCCTGCTGAAAATAATCCACACCCAAAATAAAGTTTAAATGAAAACATAAACAGAAGATTCAAACTGAAACCGCTGCCTGAAGTACTTTTCTACCAAAAACTGCTTCAGAAGAAGAAAATACATTAAAATGGTAGAATTTAGTAAAAGTATGCAAAGAGGACCAAGTTGCTGCTTTGCAAATCTGATCAACCGAAGCTTCATTCCTAAACGCCCAGGAAGTAGAAACTGACCTAGTAGAATGAGCTGTAATCCTTTGAGGCGGAGTTTTACCCGACTCGACATAGGCATGATGAATTAAAGATTTCAACCAAGATGCTAAAGAAATGGCAGAAGCTTTCTGGCCTTTTCTAGAACCGGAAAAGATAACAAATAGACTAGAAGTCTTTCGGAAAGACTTAGTAGCTTCAACATAATATTTCAAAGCTCTAACAACATCCAAAGAATGCAACGATTTCTCCTTAGAATTCTTAGGATTAGGACATAATGAGGGAACCACAATTTCTCTACTAATGTTGTTGGAATTCACAACCTTAGGTAAAAATTCAAAAGAAGTTCGCAACACCGCCTTATCCTGATGAAAAATCAGAAAAGGAGACTCACAAGAAAGAGCAGATAATTCAGAGACTCTTCTGGCAGAAGAGATCGCCAAAAGGAACAAAACTTTCCAAGAAAGTAATTTAATGTCCAATGAATGCATGGGTTCAAAAGGAGGAGCTTGAAGAGCCCCCAGAACCAAATTCAAGCTCCAAGGAGGAGAAATTGACTTAATGACAGGTTTTATACGAACCAAAGCTTGTACAAAACAATGAATATCAGGAAGATTAGCAATCTTTCTGTGAAAAAGAACAGAAAGAGCAGAGATTTGTCCTTTCAAAGAACTTGCGGACAAACCTTTATCTAAACCATCCTGAAGAAACTGTAAAATTCTCGGAATTCTAAAAGAATGCCAAGAAAAATGATGAGAAAGACACCAAGAAATATAAGTCTTCCAGACTCTATAATATATCTCTCTAGATACAGATTTACGAGCCTGCAACATAGTATTAATCACAGAGTCAGAGAAACCTCTTTGACCAAGAATCAAGCGTTCAATCTCCATACCTTTAAATTTAAGGATTTGAGATCCTGATGGAAAAAAGGACCTTGCGACAGAAGGTCTGGTCTTAACGGAAGAGTGCACGGATGGCAAGAGGCCATCCGGACAAGATCCGCATACCAAAACCTGTGAGGCCATGCCGGAGCTACCAGCAGAACAAACGAGCATTCCTTCAGAATCTTGGAGATTACTCTTGGAAGAAGAACTAGAGGCGGAAAGATATAGGCAGGATGATACTTCCAAGGAAGTGATAATGCATCCACTGCCTCCGCCTGAGGATCCCGGGATCTGGACAGATACCTGGGAAGCTTCTTGTTTAGATGAGACGCCATCAGATCTATTTCTGGAAGTTCCCACATTTGAACAATCTGAAGAAATACCTCTGGGTGAAGAGACCATTCGCCCGGATGCAACGTTTGGCGACTGAGATAATCCGCTTCCCAATTGTCTATACCTGGGATATGAACCGCAGAGATTAGACAGGAGCTGGATTCCGCCCAAACCAGAATTTGAGATACTTCTTTCATAGCCAGAGGACTGTGAGTCCCTCCTTGATGATTGATGTATGCCACAGTTGTGACATTGTCTGTCTGAAAACAAATGAACGATTCTCTCTTCAGAAGAGGCCAAGACTGAAGAGCTCTGAAAATTGCACGGAGTTCCAAAATATTGATCGGTAATCTCACCTCCTGAGATTCCCAAACTCCTTGTGCCGTCAGAGATCCCCACACAGCTCCCCAACCTGTAAGACTTGCATCTGTTGAAATTACAGTCCAGGTCGGAAGAACAAAAGAAGCCCCCTGAATTAAACGATGGTGATCTGTCCACCACGTTAGAGAGTGTCGTACAATCGGTTTTAAAGATATTAATTGAGATATCTTTGTGTAATCCCTGCACCATTGATTCAGCATACAGAGCTGAAGAGGTCGCATGTGAAAACGAGCAAAGGGGATCGCGTCCGATGCAGCAGTCATAAGACCTAGAATTTCCATGCATAAGGCTACCGAAGGGAATGATTGTGACTGAAGGTTTCGACAAGCTGAAATCAATTTTAGACGTCTCTTGTCCGTCAAAGACAGAGTCATGGACACTGAATCCATCTGGAAACCCAGAAAGGTTACCCTTGTCTGAGGAATCAATGAACTTTTTAGTGAATTGATCCTCCAACCATGATCTTGAAGAAACAACACAAGTCGATTCGTATGAGATTCTGCTAAATGTGAAGACTGAGCAAGTACCAAGATATCGTCCAAATAAGGAAATACCACAATACCCTGTTCTCTGATTACAGACAGAAGGGCACCGAGAACCTTTGTAAAAATTCTTGGAGCTGTAGCTAGGCCAAAAACTGGTAATGCTTGTCCAGGAAAGAGAATCTCAGGAACTGATAATGATCTGGATGAATCGGAATATGCAGATATGCATCCTGTAAATCTATTGTGGACATATAATGCCCTTGCTGAACAAAAGGCAAGATAGTCCTTACAGTTACCATTTTGAACGTTGGTATCCTTACATAACGATTCAATATTTTTAGATCCAGAACTGGTCTGAAGGAATTCTCCTTCTTTGGTACAATGAAGAGATTCGAATAAAACCCCAGCCCCTGTTCCAGAACTGGAACTGGCATAATTACTCCAGCCAACTCTAGATCTGAAACACATTTCAGAAATGCTTGAGCTTTCACTGGATTTACTGGGACACGGGAAAGAAAAAATCTCTTTGCAGGAGGTCTTATCTTGAAACCAATTCTGTACCCTTCTGAAACAATGTTCTGAATCCAAAGATTGTGAACAGAATTGATCCAAATTTCTTTGAAAAAAACGTAACCTGCCCCCTACCAGCTGAGCTGGAATGAGGGCCGCACCTTCATGTGGACTTAGAAGCTGGCTTTGCTTTTCTAGAAGGCTTGGATTTATTCCTGACTGGAGATGGTTTCCAAACTGAAACTGCTCCTGAGGATGAAGGATCAGGCTTTTCTTCTTTGTTGAAACGAAAGGAATGAAAACGATTATTAGCCCTGTTTTTACCCTTAGATTTTTTACCTGTGGTAAAAAAGTTCCTTTCCCACCAGTAACAGTTGAGATAATAGAATCCAACTGAGAACCAAATAATTTGTTACCCTGGAAAGAAATGGAAAGTAGAGTCGATTTAGAAGACATATCAGCATTCCAAGTTTTAAGCCATAAAGCTCTTCTAGCTAAAATAGCTAGAGACATAAACCTGACATCAACTCTGATAATATCAAAAATGGCATTACAGATCAAATTATTAGCATGTCGAAGAAGAATAATAATATTATGAGAATCATGATCTGTTACTTGTTGCGCTAAAGTTTCCAACCAAAAAGTTGAAGCTGCAGCAACATCAGCCAATGATATAGCAGGTCTAAGAAGATTACCTGAACACAGATAAGCTTTTCTTAGAAAGGATTCACTTTTCCTATCTAAAGGATCCTTAAACGAAGTACCATCTGACGTAGGAATAGTAGTACGTTTAGCAAGGGTAGAAATAGCCCCATCAACTTTAGGGATTTTGTCCCAAAATTCTAATCTGTCAGACGGCACAGGATATAATTGCTTAAAACGTTTAGAAGGAGTAAATGAATTACCCAAATTATTCCATTCTCTGGAAATTACTTCAGAAATAGCACCAGGAACAGGAAAAACTTCTGGAATAACCACAGGAGATTTAAAGACCTTATCTAAACGTTTAGATTTAGTATCAAGAGGACCAGAATCCTCAATTTCTAAAGCAATTAGTACTTCTTTAAGTAAAGAACGAATAAATTCCATTTTAAATAAATATGAAGATTTATCAGCTTCAACCTCTGAGACAGAATCCTCTGAACCAGAAGAGTCATTAGAATCAGAATGATGATGTTCATTTAAAAATTCATCTGTATAAAGAGAAGTTTTAAAAGATTTTTTTTGTTTACTAGAAGGAGGAATAACAGACATAGCCTTCTTGATGGATTCAGAAACAAAATCTCTTATGTTATCAGGTACACTCTGAACATTAGATGTTGATGGAACTGCAACAGGTAATGGTACATTACTAAAGGAAATATTATCTGCATTAACAAGTTTGTCATGACAATTAATACAAACAACAGCTGGAGGAACAGCTACCAAAAGTTTACAGCAGATACACTTAGCTTTGGTAGTTCCAGCACCAGACAGCGATTTTCCTGAAGTATCTTCTGACTCAGATGCAACGTGAGACATCTTGCAATATGTAAGAGAAAAAACAACATATAAAGCAAAATTGATCAAATTCCTTAAATGACAGTTTCAGGAATGGGAAAAAATGCCAAGGAACAAGCTTCTAGCAACCAGAAGCAAAAGAAAAATGAGACTTAAATAATGTGGAGACAAAAGCGACGCCCATATTTTTTTAGCGCCAAATAAAACGCCCACATTATTTGGCGCCTAAATGCTTTCGGCGGCAAAAAATGACGCCACGTCCGGAACGCCGACATTTTTTGCGCAAAAGAACGTAAAAAAATGACGCAACTTCCGGCGACACGTATGACGCCGGAAACAGAAAAGATTTTTTGCGCCAAAAAAGTCAGCGCCAAGAATGACGCAGTAAAATGAAGCATTTTCAGCCCCCGCGAGCCTAACAGCCCACAGGGAAAAAAAGTCAAAAGACAAAAAGCGACGCCCATATTTTTTTAGCGCCAAATAAAACGCCCACATTATTTGGCGCCTAAATGCTTTCGGCACCAAAAAATGACGCCACGTCCGGAACGCCGACATTTTTTGCGCAAAAGAACGTAAAAAAATGACGCAACTTCCGGCGACACGTATGACGCCGGAAACAGAAAAGATTTTTTGCGCCAAAAAAGTCCGCGCCAAGAATGACGCAATAAAATGAAGCATTTTCAGCCCCCGCGAGCCTAACAGCCCACAGGGAAAAAAAGTCAAATTTTTAAGGTAAGAAAAATGATTGATTCAAATGCATTATCCCAAATATGAAACTGACTGTCTGAAAATAAGGAAATGTTGAACATCCTGAGTCAAGGCAAATAAATGTTTGAATACATATATTTAGAACTTTATTAAAAAGTGCCCAACCATAGCTTAGAGTGTCACAGAAAATAAGACTTACTTACCCCAGGACACTCATCTACATGTTTGTAGAAAGCCAAACCAGTACTGAAACGAAAATCAGCAGAGGAAATGGTATATATAAGAGTATATCGTCGATCTGAAAAGGGAGGAAAGAGATGAATCTCTACGACCGATAACAGAGAACCTATGAAATAGACCCTGTAGAAGGAGATCATTGCATTCAAATAGGCAATACTCTCCTCACATCCCTCTGACATTCACTGCACACTGAGAGGAAAACCGGGCTCCAACCTGTTGCAGAGCGCATATCAATGTAGAATCTAGCACAAACTTACTTCACCACCTCCATAGGAGGCAAAGTTTGTAAAAACTGATTTGTGGGTGTGGTGAGGGGTGTATTTGTAGGCATTTTGAGGTTTGGGAAACTTTGCCCCTCCTGGTAGGAATGTATATCCCATACGTCACTAGCTCATGGACTCTTGCTAATTACATGAAAGAAAAGATATATATGGAGTTAAGACAAATTACACTATTATACTTTATCAGGTAAATACAAATACCTGGTGTCACCAAGTGTAAGGAGTACTAATATATACAAGAAAGAGCCACAATGCTAGCTTTCAGATTGTGAGGGTATCTATGAGTAGTTGGTGGCACTTAGATATTAATTAATCTTTATTCAAGGACCTCAAGAAGGCCATAAGATGGCACCATGTGGGTTATAAAGCTCTAGACCAGCTCCACTAATTTTGAGTATTACAGGTAATGTCACATGACCTCTGTGAATCCAATACCACTATTCTCACTTATGTCTGGCTAAGTATATATAGTGACGCTACTCAAGCAAAAATACACTGAAATCGGGACTTATAAGTGTAGGGCTTAGAGAGGTAGAAGGGTTGTCAAAATATATAGTGCACTTAATCCCCAGCGCGCAACATTATATGAAATACATACCTAAATATATACAAAGACTATTACAGTTAGTCTGACAAATGAATATGGGAAGACGTGTGACAGAGAAAAAACAAGTTTGTTGCAGACAGTCAAAATATTGATCCGTATCATGCTACAAGAGCACATACATAATGTCCACACATAGAAGAGCAGTCTGTCTCAAGTCGCTTTCCACTACAGTCCTATGTTCGCATTTCTAGCCTATGCCAGCTCGGCGTAACTGTAGAAAGGAGGCTATGTACACATCAGGTGCAGCGACTTCATCCTCCAGCTCACAAACTGCATCCAATCTCTGCCAGACCAGTCCATACGTGAAATCCTCTGCTGGAAGGAACAGATGGCTTAAGGATGCTCTCACATTAAGATCCCGGCGGGACACTGTGCTCCTTGTAAAAGTCCCGGTAAGCTGGCACAGACACTTCATGCTGAGCCGAGTGCTAGAGGTTTTAGGGAGAATCGCACTGTGCTGAACCTCACTGTTTAGCGTCTCCTCGGCTAAGACTGGGCATATAGTAATCGGTTGTGTCAGGTTCTCTATGGTGAGTTCCTGCTGCATCTCAAGATGGCGTCCA
Source organism: Bombina bombina (assembly GCF_027579735.1). NCBI lineage: Eukaryota > Metazoa > Chordata > Amphibia > Anura > Bombinatoridae > Bombina > Bombina bombina. The sequence goes on along the minus strand of NC_069505.1, from coordinate 126,222,691 downwards.
TTTTCCATCAGGGGGCCGGCAGTATCCCCCATCGATAACATAAAGCTAGGAGACCCAGGTTTCACAGCCATATGCGGTAATCTCTGAACAGTAGCAATCTCCTCCTGCAATTTGAGCGAATGTACTTCAGTATCGGTAGCGGCAACTGCGCCATCTTCCGTTGCCTCTGTATTCTGGAACGCAGATTTCACAAGGGACCAGAGATTTTCAAATCTCTTACACATCCTCTGGTCTAGGCGCATCAGTAGTTGTTGCATTGTACTATCGGCTTCCTCCATCTTCAGATCAGAAGCGAGGTGCTATAGTTTAGTTGGAGCTGCATTATCCGAGTCACCGGGGGGGATGGAAGTCGACAATTAGTATGAGGGCCACAACAGAAATCTTCAACGATCCAATCCAGTGCTTCCAATGAAAAGAAATATATAATATAGACATCCAGTGATGCAGAATCACCTGTTAAAATCTATATGCTATAATTAGTATAGCAATGTCCCCAAAATAATCAGATATTCATTAAAATATTAATAGCATATGAGGAGCTCCTAGTTTTTGTGTCTTAGCTCGGCTGTTGCCTAGCCCCGCCCCCCCGAAATAGTTTTTTTATTAACAACACTTCACCACATATGGTAATAGCAGATCGTTACAATAGATACAATGGAAATCTAACATAGGTTATTAGGATATATTATATTCTTTTATGAAGATGTAGCTTATTAATTTATATCATAACCAGGATAGTTACCCTAATAACAAGTCCCTCTCGAGTCCATGCAGAGTTTCTTGTAGTGATCGATCTCCTATATATGCATGGGTGATCAAGGGATTGATATCCCATGTAGTAGTTCGAGAGTTATCCTTCTGCTGTAAAACAACATTTTATGCCATTTCCATTTTCCTTATATAGCATGAAAAAGTGTCATTGTTTCTTTTTCTTTTACCTTACTGATCCCCCTGAATTTAACATAATGCCCAATACTATTTAGGGACAACAGCAACAATGGGGGGTACATAAATACAAATAAGAGATTAAAAACCCTAACACAAACAGTAAAACTTTTAAATATTCTTCCTCACTATATTGCTGTAGTGGCTAATGATTTCTTACTCATCTAAAATACTTTTTCTCTGAAGTTTAGTCAATAGGGCTAACTTCTAGTAGCAGACATCTCCCTCCCCAATAGAAACCTTTATCCTCCTTTCTAACCCTTCATACCTTACCCTAGTCACTGCCTTGATCTCGGCTTTTACTATTCTGGAGTATCCAGTAGAACCATATTGTGTGGAACGTGTCAACTGTATCTTGTATAAACACTGCTGACTCATACATTGAATATACTGACTTGATTCTAACTAGTACCTCTGTCCAGTTCGGCACCTCTGTCTTCCAGTATGTAGCTATGGTTATTCTAGTGGCAGTGCATACAATTTTAATAAAAATGTTTATATGTGAGTTAAATCTGGGAATTTGTTCATGCAGTAATGCCTGTGCTGGAGTGAGCATGATCTGTTCATCTAATGTTGTACTTAAGAGTTTCAAAAGGTCTTGCCAGATTGTTTGAACTCTAGGGCATTCCCACCACATGTGGATATAAGATCCTATTACCGTGCATCCTCTGTAGCAGTTTATGGAACTAAATAAATACATAAAAGAGCAGGAGCGCTGTAGCTAAAGGTGGATAAAACTAATAAACAATATAAAGTGGTAAAACATACGAGTGAGCCAAACTAGAATTAGTTAAGTGGATCAATATGTGAGTTAATATATATGGATATCAAAGAGTACAATCGCAAAGATAGTAATATTGGCTTTGCCAGGATTTAATAAAGGTGCATGAGGAACAATATAAACAATAAAAACAATCACTAATATCAGCTGAAGATTAAAACTAACAACGGCTAAAAACTAACATAGGTTAAAAACGGACGTCTCCGTAAAAAAGGTTGCCACCACATTAAATAGAATAATAAACAGTCATATAATGTCATGAACTTCAGATAGTGCACATAGCAAATCCGGATAAGTAGTAAAATCACTCCTTTCAGTTTTAGTAACCGGCTTACCCTCGGGCAATGTGTGGCTCAGAAGCCTCCGTGAAAAACTTACAGCCGTAGCCAGATGACGTCACTTTTATGGGCGCTGTCCCAAAGGAGCAATCTGATTGGTCTTATTGCAATCCACTTGAAAGTGTAGCTGCCGTACTCCACACAGTAAAGTATCCGCTCATCAGTGCCTAACAGCATGCAAGGTACTTGTTGGAGATAGTCTGTGGGAAAATGCAAATAGCAAAATTGATTCACAGTGATTCCACTGCAGATTAGGTCAGTGACCTAGCTGTAACATGAGTCAGCTGTTCTCTGTGCACGAGTGAGTTCCAATATAGTGATAGGTCGTGCTGGCTTGTTAGATAGTTATTCGAATCTTTCCAACCAGGTCTCACAAGCGCCACAGCTCGTCATCCGGCTAAGGCTGTAAAGTTTTTCACGGAGGCTTCTGAGCCACACATTGCCCGAGGATAAGCCGGTTACTAGAACTGAAAGGAGTGATTTTACTACTTATCCACTTAACTAATTCTAGTTTGGCTCACTCGTATGTTTTACCACTTTATATTGTTTAGTAGTTTTATCCACCTTTAGCTACAGCGCTCCTGCTTTTATGTATTTATTTAGTTTCTAGCCTATGTAAGGGACTCTTAGGTGTTACAGGAGTTTGGTGGCCCCACCCTGCGCTCATTATATATTTCTTTTAGTTTATGGAACTACCCTTCACTAGGTGAGCTGTCTTGGCAGGAGTCAAGTACCATCTGAAAGACGTTTTTATTATATTCTCTTTTAGATCCACACTAATAAGTCCTTTGCTAGAATAATGGAATATCTCATTCCAGTTATTAATCTCAACCTCTCTCTCAGTGTCTGCTTCCCATTTTAACATTATAGGGGGTTTAGATTTAATTTTTGCCTCTTGAATGGAAATATACCTTTGTGTAATAGTTTTCTTTGGCCTTTGAGATGCAGCGCATAAACGTTCCAAAGTTGTTTGACAGTCAAGTGTATCAACTGCCCCCAAATGCGTACGTATAGCTGAGACAGTTTGTAGGTAGAGGAACCAATGTGTGGGTATGGGATCTAACCTTCGTTGAAGTTGTGTAAAAGTTAATAGTTTACCATTAGACATCATGGCCTCTAGTTATCAAGCCGTCAACCTCAAATATGATGGAATTCCGCAGCGTATTTGTGGCGAGGCTAATTCGCCTAAGTTATCAAGCCCTGCTGCCCGGCAAAAGTAGAATACAGTGACATAAGCTTCGATCCGCCGGACTCAGTCCGACACAGATTGATTCTTACGTCACTCCAGATGTTCCGAACGCAAGTTCGGCACAATCTGACTACTTTCGGAAGTTATCAAATGACTACAAGGTACGCTCGGCACTTTTCCGGCCCAGCGTACCTGGTTTTCAATCCGCCACCCTGGAGGTGGCGGATCCCATAGGAATCAATGGGAGTCTGACCATAGCGAAAGCTCATGTTCGCTGCTGCCCGACATCCCATTGATTCCTATGGGAGCTGTCTACACCTAACACCCTAACATGTTCCCCGAGTCTAAACACCCCTAATCTGCCCCCCTACACCGCCGCCACCTATATTAAACATGGTAACCCCTAAACCGCCGCTCCTGGAGCCCACCGCCACTCTAATAAACTTATTAACGCCTAAACCACTTCTCCCGGACCCCGCCACAACTATATTAATTATATTAACCCCTAAACCGCCGCTCCCGGACCCCGCCGCAACTATAATAATTATATTAACCCCTAAACCACCGCTCCCAGACCCCGCTGCCACCTACATAATACCTAAATTAATTAACTACAAATACCTACAATTAAATACAATTAAATAAACTAACTAAGTTACAAAAAATAAAAAAAATTACAAGATTTTTAATCTAATTACACCTAATCTAAGCCCCCTAATAAAATAACAAAGCCCCCCAAAATAAAAAAATGCCCTACCCTATTCTAAATTACAAAAGTTAACAGCTCTATTACCTTACCAGCGATTAAAAGGGCATTTTGCGGGGCATGACCCAAAGTGCATGTACAAAAAAATACAAACCCCCCAACATTAAAACCCACCACCAACCTACCCCTACTCTAACCCACCCAAACCCCCCTTAAAAATACCTAACACTAACCCCCTGAAGATCATCCTACCTTTAGCCGTCTTCAGCCAGCCGACCACCAATGGAACAGAAGAGGACATCCGCAGCGGCCAAAGTCATCATCCAAGGGGCGCTGAAGAGGTCTTCCATCCGATAGAAGTCTTCATCCATGCAGCATCTTCAATCTTCATCCATCTGGAGCGGAGCCTTCTTCAAACAAGCCGACGCGGAGCCATCCTCTTCCAACGACTCCTACCCGACGAAAGGATATTCCTTTAAGTGACGTCATCCAAGATGGCGTCCCTCAAATTCCGATTGGCTGATAGGATTCTATCAGCCAATCGGAACTAAGGTAGGAAAAATCTGGTGGATAGGGGTTAATTGGTATTATTAAGGAATTAAGGTTGTATGTTTTTTTTACAGGCAAAAGAGCTGAACTTCTTGGGGCATGCCCCGCAAAGGGCCCTGTTCAGGGCTGGTAAGGTAAAAGAGCTTTGAACTTTAGTAATTTAGAATAGGGTAGGGCATTTTTTTATTTTGGGGGGCTTTGTTATTTTATTAGGGGGCTTAGAGTAGGTGTAATTAGTTTAAAATTGTTGTAATATATTTCTAATGTTTGTAAAAAAAAATTTATTTTTTGTAACTTAGTTCTTTTTTATTTTTTGTACTTTAGTTAGTTTATTTCATTGTATTTGTTTGTAGGAATTGTATTTAATTTATTTATTGATAGTGTAGTGTTAGGTTTAATTGTAGATAATTATAGGTATTTTATTTAATTTATTTATTGATAGTGTAGTGTTAGGTTTAATTGTAACTTAGGTTAGGATTTATTTTACAGGTAAATTTGTAATTATTTTAACTATTTTAGCTATTAAATAGTTCTTAACTATTTAATAGCTATTGTACCTGGTTAAAATAAAAAAAAAAGTTACCTGTAAAATAAATATCAATCCTAAAATAGCTATAATATAAATATAATTTATATTGTAGCTATATTAGGATTTATTTTACAGGTAAATATTTAGCTTTAAATAGGAATAATTTATTTAATAAGAGTTAATTAATTTCGTTAGATTAAAATTATATTTAATTTAGGGGGGTGTTAGTGTTAGGGTTAGACTTAGCTTTAGGGGTTAATACATTTATTACAATAGCGGTGAGCTCCAGTCGGCAGATTAGGGGTTAATGTTTGAAGTTAGGTGTCGGCGATGTTAGGGAGGGCAGATTAGGGGTTAATACTATTTATTATAGGGTTAGTGAGGCGGATTAGGGGTTAATAACTTTATAATAATAGCGGTGCGGTCCGCTCGGCAGATTAGGGGTTAATAAGTGTAGGCAGGTGGAGGCGACGTTGAGGGGGGCAGGTTAGGGGTTAATAAATATAATATAGGGGTCGGCGGTGTTAGGGGCAGCAGATTAGGGGTACATAA